>NC_134354.1:687469083-687659083 GCF_048569485.1 Anomaloglossus baeobatrachus
CCCCAGGTCATGCCCCGAATCCCGATCCATTTGACCTGCGCATCCGTTCTCGCCACTCAAAGTTGCCGACCGTCGGGACGCACATCCGCCCGCAACGCTCCCCAGTGAACAAAGGAATGCCCGAGAATCCACACCAGGCACGCACCTAAAAAATATAAAACCAAGAATAAACAGCAACTGAACGAGGAAACCAGGTCTCAAAGTAAACACATATTAACCGCCGTACTTCCAAACCAGCCGAATCACTCCCCGTCACCCCTCACCAGGAGCGGCCTTATGTACAAACGGAACCTGGACGACTCCCATCGCCCAATGCGCCGGATACAATCATCGCTCAAACCCCACCTAGCCGCCTCTGTTGCTGCCCCAATCCGAAAGGAGTGTGACCCATAATCACTTGGCACCTCCCCCACTCGTGCCAACACAGTTTTTAAAACCGCAATAAACTGGAATCTGGACAGTGCAGATCCATCCACGTGCCTCAAGAAAATCCCAGGATAACCTCCCCTTATCTTCAAAAACTCTGTCACCTGCACAACCGGGCACAATTGGTGGCCAGGTATCCCGTACAAAACCACCAGGCGCCCGCGTCCCACCTGATCCGTTTTGGAAAAACGTAATCGACATTCCACTCGATCTACTCCAAGCGTTACGTCTCCCAATAACAGCCCTCCTACTACATGCTTCGCCGGACTAACCAACTCGCCAATCCGATAGGCCCCGAAAAAGGCCAATACAAATGCCACTGCAAACAACCTCTGTTCGTAAAGGGACGCACACACTTCCCCCAAGCACCCCATTAAACGCACTAACAATGGAAGCGATATAGGCCGCCTAGTGTCCCGCGACCGCACCCCTCTTCTAAAACCCCTCATAGCCTGCCGCACCAGAAAATCCTTCGTGGCATCCCGTACCCCTTGCAGCTTGAATAAAAAGGCCAAGGCTGACAACCGGTAACTCATTACCGATACGGACCGTCCCGCTGAAAAATCGCCACTAATCACCTCCAAAACCCCCACCACTCAGCCATTATAACCCGGCTCCATGAAGTCCGACTTGCCTAACTCTTCCCACTCATTCCACACTGCCTGGTATCGGCACCAAGTAGCCTCAGACACCGATCTCCTAATGCCCTTCAAAGCTACACCAATGCTAGATCCCATAACCATCCCGGACATTGTGCTCCATCGTCGTCTGCTCCCGGCACCAGCCTTCTGAACCTGCGAAACTGAAACCGAGACAGCGCATTAGCCACATCATTTTGAACCCCCGGCACATGCCTCGCCACAACACAAATGTGGAACGCCAAGCAACGGAGCACCAGATGCCTCAATTACCCCACCACCGGGGGAGATTTTGCTGACAACGAATTGATAGAATGAACCACTGCCATATTATCACAATGCATGCAAACCTTTTTTCCTGAAAATTCAGAGCCCCACAGCTCGAGCGCCACTATGATCGGGAACAGTTCGAGCAACGCCAAATGTTTTACCAGCCCCTTCTCCCTCCATGTTTGTGGCCACTGTTCCACACACCAATGGGTCTGGAAAATTGCTCCAAAACCCGTCGCCCCTGCCGCATCCGTAAACAGCTCTATCTGACTATTGGACATTGCCTTGCTCATCCACAATGTCCTACCATTACACCTATCTAAAAAGGAATCCCAAACCAGCAAATCCCCTTTCATCACCCTCGTCACTCTGACAAAATGATTCGGCGCTGTCACCCCAGCAGTCGCACTCGCCAATCTCCTATTAAATATTCGCCCCATCGGCATGATGCGACAGGCGAAATTCAATTTACCCAAAACTGACTGCAACTCTCTCAGCCTCACCTTTTTAGCCTGGTATAATGAACGCACTGATGCTTTTAAATCCACCAACTTCCCTTCCGGCAAGCGGCATTCCATTGCCATCGTGTCAATTTCTATGCCTAAAAAACATAAGGCCGTCACTGGCCCTTCAGTTTTCTCTTTTGCTAAAGGAATACCCAAACTCTGCGCTATCCGCTGTAACGTAAATAACAACAATGAACAAACCGAAGACCTTGCCGGCCCAACACAAAGGAAATCGTCCAAGTAATGGATCACGGAGTGAACCCCCGCCATGTCCCGGACTACCCATTCCACAAAAGAACTAAATGCCTCGAAATAAGCACAAGAAATAGAACATCCCATGGGCAGGCAACGATCCACAAAATACTCTCCCTCCCACATACATCTCAACAGATGCAGACTGTCTGGATGCACTGGGAGCAAGCGAAAAGCTGCTTCCACATCCGCTTTTGCCATCAGGGCCCCACGCCTGGCCGCCCGCACCAAATCCAAAGCTCTGTCAAAAGAAACATAACAAACCGCTGACAGCTCAGGTGATATCCCATCATTCACCGACAACCCGGCCGGGTAAGATAAATGATGTATGAGCCGAAATTTCTTCGGCTCTTTTTTGGGAACCACCCCCAATGGCGAAATCCGAAGATTGGAAAACGGTGGATCCCGAAATGGGCCCGCCATCCTCCCTAATTCTACCTCCTTGTCAAGCTTCTCTTTCACCACCTCTGGGTGTTCCCTTGCGGACCTCAAGTTACCCGGGCGAAACACTGGGGCCCCAGATTCAAACGGAATTCGAAAACCCTCAGTAAAACCCTTCCTCAATAACTCGGCCACCCGAACGTCCGGATACCTACTTAAATAGGGAAGCATCGCCTCTACCTTCACCGGCGTCCTCCCTTTTTCCAGCCCCCTCCCTGGGCTTACCCTTTCCTTTCTTAAAGCACCGGGACAAAGGATGGGAACCTCCACATCCGGAACACTCGTGCTTGAAACGTCACGAGGCCTCGAATTTACACTGTCCCTCATTGAATTGCCAGCAGGCTCCTTTTCTCTGACCCGCCGGGGACCCGCTGCTTGTACCCGAACCCCCGGCAGCCCCCCGAAAGGGCTGGGCCGGGGCTGTCATTAACCTCATCCACAAGGAGATGTCCTTGTGGTCCCATCTAATTCCGGCCCACAGAGACTTGCGTTGCCGAAACTGCTCGTCGTACCTCAGCCACCCTAAACCCTCGTACACTCTTTATGCCTCCCCAATCGAATCCATGTACCCGAAAAGTGCGGAACAATGTTCCGGCTCCTTTTCCCCAATGAAACTGGCTAGAATCGCAAAGGCCTGCAACCAGTTGGTAAATGTTCTGGGAATAAGCCTATACCTACTCTTTTCCTCATCCTCCTTCTCCTTTTTTGAATCGCTTGGCTTCACCTTGTCCAAGTTAAACTTCTCAAGGGGAAGCAGGGAAAAAATTTCCACATACTCCCCTTTCCATATCTTCTCCCTCACCTCCTTTTTTAAATGCACCCCCAACGGACTCTCGAAGCAAACGTATACCTCGCTCCGCGCCCTATCATCTAGCCGCACCACCTCATCCTCTTTCTCCTTTTCTTTTTCCCTGTCCTTTACCGCGTCCGACCCGGCCGCAACTCCTGCCGCCTGCCCTGCTTCCGCCGTCACTGTAGCTCCCTGCGTAGCAACACTCTGCGCCACCACCACCAGCCTCATGACACCCGAGGGCCCACCCAAGCCCCCGCCGGAGAACCAGACCCACTCGTACCTGCTCGCTCAGCCGACAGCCCCCGCAGCACCCCCAATAACTGACCCCCAAAACTCTGACCCCGGTAACGCCGACGGCTCACCAACCCCCGAGCCCTGCCCACTCACAGACACAGAAGACGCCCCCCCGCACTACCCGCAACATTAAGCATACTCGTCGGTCGCTCACCGGGCTGCCTCTGAATTGGATCCGGAACAGCCGTATCACGATTCCCCTGACGCTCCATTCGTCCTGCCGCGTTATCGCCTCCATCCTCGTCGCCGGACTCCGAATCGCCGCTGAGGACCTCAGGGGGGACCAGCAAGGGGACAGCCTGCAATTGGCGGCCATCGACCCCCACGGTCACCGCACCCTGCTCCTCCAAACGCCTCCTGCTGGACCTTTTCCGTGTCACCCGACGCGGCGTCCTGCCGCCATCCACCGACGATGATCCCGAGGCCGACTGCTGCACTGCGGCTCCACCTGCCATCCCCACTGGTCTCCCTCCCTGCCGACTGCAGGAAGGCCGTCCGCCCTCTGATAGACGCTGAGTCCTCCCCCCAGCACGATCCACACTGGGGGGGACCGTCACCACTGACTGCCCGCTGTGGCCCTGCCGGTTGCTGGACCCAATCTCCGCAGCCGCTTGGCTGGTGATCCGCAGCTCCCGTGCTGCACTATCCGGGCACCTCCCCTGCCGTCTGCAGGGAGTCTCCACCGCCACACCATCAAACAGAGCTCTGCCACCGGCCGGCACATCACCGGGGGCTGCTGTTAATCTGGTCCGGGGCCTTGGAGGCCGCGGACCGGAAGTAGGCCTCACAAAAGCTCCGCCCACCTCTGACCCGCGGGATCTCTGATGAGGATTCCTCCCGGAGGCCGGTGAAGCTCCTGCTGGCTGGTGAGGTCTCCCCTGCCTCGGAGGGTCCCCTAAGGGGCTCCTGGATCTCGCTCCCCTCCCCCCGCTGGGGGAGTAACGCTCCGGCGGCCGCGACCGCCGAGCGCGCAGCACAGGTCCGGGTGCTGCAGCAGCCACAGCAGCAGGCACCATCGCTCCATCTCCACAGGCCACACGCAGCTGCTCCCGCACCACATCCACTCCCAGGACTTCAGAGGCTCCACGAACCCACTCCAGCAGCGCCGCTAGGTCAGCCATTCTGGAACCGGCGATGCTGACCACACTACGATGGCACCAACGGCAAAGAGGAGGTACCGTACCTAACTGCCCCTTATTATCCCCCCCTTTTCCCCACCCTTCATGACCTCTGGCCCAATCCTCGCCGCTCACCAAAACCACCAATCCCCTAATCCCTTAAACAGCCCTATTACCCACCAAGGTTAACCCCTTCCTACCCTATACCCTCCCGATAGTCATGGGGCTCATTCACCCCTATGGGGCTCATTGCCCATCTCAACGTTCACTCTCACTGTTATGGGCCGAGATCCTGCCTTGCCTCTGCCGGATTCCTCCCCATCTGGTTCCTGGTCGCGGCGTGCCACTCGTCGGTCTGCTTCTCAGTCTTTTGGCTGAATTCTGTGTGGTTTTGGGACTAAGTCCAAAGAGCAGGGCAACTGCGCATGCGTTAAGTAAAGTAACGGAGTTTTGCACTAAGTGTGGTTTAATCCATTCTGAGCATGTCTGCCACGTGGCAGCCGTTCATTGGCTGTGGGTCACATCACAGATGATGCGGGGATCACATGGTTCTCGAAGTGTGATGTGGCATTGCCTGATTGGCCACGGGTGACATTACCGATGGCGCGCTGGCGTCTGATTGGTTGTGGTGATGTCAGTGATGACGCTCTCTCATCCTATTGGTCCAGGTTCGGTCTTGCCCTTGATGTCACCATCTTGTGGGTGGTTCTTAGTTAATAAAAGACCCTGGAGCACGCCGCATGGCGCTCAGTCGTTCTTGTGCATGCATGAGGTAGCCGCCATGTATGTGCTCTCCTGCTGTACTACCATAGTGAATCGCTACCCATACACTAGCGATACTGTACTGCCGCTTGAGCAGCTATCATTCCCTCTGCTCTGCATTGGCCGGTTAGGCACATTCCTCTGGGAGTGGGGTCTGGTTGGGGGTTGCACACAGGCTGTCAGGCAGGTGTAGGTAGTCAGCATACCACCATACGGTGTGGTTAGCACCTGGTACACGCAGGTCAGTGTGGTTCACACTGAGCCAGGATACAGCAGGTACGGTTAGTGCCGCTGTCATCCATCTTTATACTGTGCGTGTTTAAACACACAGTATTCTATACTTTACACTTTGCCTCTGTGAGGCAACGGAAGTAATGTTGATAGGACCTCCGTGACTGTTAAAGGGGTCCTTCTATTACACATACCGTAGGTGTCCTCTGTGATGTAACAAGAGGTTCACTTCATTTTAAACCCATGTGTCCGATAGTCACTATAAGTTTAATAGCGTACTACCTTATTTAACATATATTCTAATTTACTCATCTCCGTGAACCTACAGAGACTACTTTAGTTCTGTTTATTGCTGGCAGCGGTCTACTATCACCGCACGGTGGACCCTGGCTGTCTGAATATTTAACATCTATATTATATCAGACAGCACCCCTGTAACATTACGACTGAGCCAAGGGTCTGGCCAGCATGACAGCACTCCAGCAGTTACATCGCTATATACAGCGGCTTGAGGCCAGGCTTAAGAGCTTGGAGGACATCCCTCAAATGCTGTACTGGCACAGTCTCAGGATCCTCATCTTGCCTTGCCTAATAAATTCTCAGGCGATGGCAAGTCTTGTCGAGGATTCTTCATTCAGTGTCACATCCATTAGGAGCTGATGGCTTCTCGCTTTGTCATTAAGAAGGCCAAAGTGGGTTTTATAATTTCTCTTCTCCAAGAGAGGGCCTTAGATTGGGCTACACCACTATGGAAGAGAGATGATATATTAGTTCAGTCTGCTACCAACTTTCTAAAAGCTATGAGGGCAGTATTTTTAAGGCCGCAGGTTACTCATGACTCAACCTTGAGATTACTGGGCCTTTTCCAGGGGGTCTTCTTCTACCAGCCTGTATGCTATCAATTTTCGCACACTGGCTTCTGAATTAGACTGGTCCGATAAAGTCTTGGTACCGATCAGGGGCGTAACGACCGCGGTCGCAGCGGTCACCATCGCGACCGGGCCCGGGCAGTTTGGGGCCCGCGGGGACCCGACAGATCAGCAGCCAGCTCCTCTCAGTGAGAGAGAAGCTGCGCTGATCTGTCACAGTGCACGCGCCCACTATATGACCCGCTGCCGCCCCCGACACCGGGCCCTCCTGCCCGATGTCAGCGGCGGCACCGGGGCCCCCCTCCCCCGTCACCGCGCACAGTAATAATGAAGCATAGAGCGGCCAGCGCCGCTCTGCATCATCATACTCCCCCTGTGCCTGCGCGGTGACGTCACTCCTGTGCGACTGCTGTGCCGAGTGCACAGAGCGCAGGGAGGGAGGACGCCGACCGGAGCACCGGGAGAGAGAGGAGGACGAGCAGCAGTGGAAGGAGGAGAGCAGGGAGTACAGCAGCAGTGGAACAAGGAGACGTCAGGACAGAGCAGCAGTGGAAGGAGAAGATCGGTGAGTACTTGTTTTTTTTTTTTTATATATATATAAAGTGAGTACACGGTGGTCAGAGGCCTGGGGTGGGGAGGCTGCATGATACTGTACATGGAGGCCTGGGGTGGGGAGGCTGCATGATACTGTACATGGAGGCCTGGGGTGGGGAGGCTGCATGATACTGTACATGGAGGCCTGGGGTGGGGAGGCTGTATGATACTGTACATGGAGGCCTGGGGTGGGGAGGCTGCATGATACTGTACATGGAGGCCTGGGGTGGGGAGGCTGCATGATACTGTACATGGAGGCCTGGGGTGGGGAGGCTGTATGATACTGTACATGGAGGCCTGGGGTGGGGAGGCTGCATGATACTGTACATGGAGGCCTGGGGTGGGGAGGCTGCATGATACTGTACATGGAGGCCTGGGGTGGGGAGGCTGCATGATACTGTACATGGAGGCCTGGGGTGGGGAGGCTGCATGATACTGTACATGGAGGCCTGGGGAGACTGCATTATACTGTACATGGAGGCCTGGGGAGGCTGGCAGCATTATTATAGATGGAGGCCTGGGGAGGCTGGCAGCATTATTATACATGAGCCCTGGGGAGGCTGGCAGCATTATTATACATGAGGCCTGGGGAGGCTGGCTGCATTATTATACATGAGGCCTGGGGAGGCTGGCTGCATTATTATACATGAGGCCTGGGGAGGCTGGCTGCATTATTATACATGAGGCCTGGGGAGGCTGGCTGCATTATTATACATGGAGGCCTGGGGAGGCTGGCTGCATTATTATACATGGAGGCCTGGGGAGGCTGGCTGCATTATTATACATGGAGGCCTGGGGAGGCTGGCTGCATTATTATACATGGAGGCCTGGGGAGGCTGGCTGCATTATTATACATGAGGCCTGGGGAGGCTGGCTGCATTATTATACATGGAGGCCTGGGGAGGCTGGCTGCATTATTATACATGGAGGTCTGGGGAGGCTGGCTGCATTATTATACATGGAGGTCTGGGGAGGCTGGCTGCATTATTATACATGGAGGCCTGGGGAGGCTGGCTGCATTATTATACATGAGGCCTGGGGAGGCTGGCTGCATTATTATACATGGAGGTCTGGGGAGGCTGGCTGCATTATTATACATGGAGGCCTGGGGAGGCTGGCTGCATTATTATACATGGAGGCCTGGGGAGGCTGGCTGCATTATTATACATGGAGGCCTGGGGAGGCTGGCTGCATTATTATACATGGAGGCCTGGGGAGGCTGGCTGCTATATTATACATGGAGGCCTGGGAGGCTGGCTGCTATATTATACATGGAGGCCTGGAGAGGTTGGCTGCATTATTATATATGGAGGCCTGGTGAGGCTGCATAATAAACATGAAGGACACCTTATACATTGAATATAGAGGTGTAATATACATAGAGGTCTATGAGGCTGCATTATACTGGAGGTCTATAGGGCTGCATTAAAATGGAGGTCGGGGGGGCTGTATAATACAAAATGAAGGGACACCTTATATATGGAATATAGGGGTGAATTATACATGGAGGAGTATGGGGCTGCATAATACCATCTGAAGTTTTATGGGGTTGTGTTATAATACATATAGGACTATGGGGGCTGCATTATAATATATGGAAGACTATGGAGGCTACCTTATACATGGACTATGGAAGTGCATTATAAAACATGGAGGACTATGTGGTGCAGTATAATATATGGATAACTATGGGGTGAATTTTAATACATGGAGAACTATGGGAAATGCATTATAATTGAAGGGCTACTTTATACATGGAGGATTATGGGGGTGCATTATAATATATGGAGGGCTATGTATCTGCATTCTAATATATGAAGGGTTATGTGAGACCCTTTATACAATTATTTGGAAGGCTATGTGGGGGCTGTTATAGTATTTTGAGAACTTTATACAGGGGGGACAAAGATACAAGTATGGGATGGAAATGTTTTGTGCTGAGGGAAAAAGGCTCTTTCCCTCAGCAGCCAACTTTCCCATGCTCTGCTATACATCTCTCAGCACCCAGCTTTCCCATGTTCTGATATACATCTCTCAGCACCCAGCTTTCCCATGTTCTGATATACATCTCTCAGCACCCAGCTTTCTCATGCTCTGATATGGGAAAGCTGGGTGCTGAGGACAAGATAAATATCAGAACATAGGAAAGCTGGGTGCTGATAGAGGGATTTCAGGGTGCTGTGGGTGAGAGCCAAGTGTCAGCGTCATTATCCTGTACCCCGAGTGTCAGTGTCATTATCCCTTACCCCATACCTCCCAACCGTCCCGGATACAGCGGGACTTTCACGCTTTACGTTGTTTGTCCCGTTGCCACGATCGGGACGGCCGGCTCCCGGGCTCCGCCCACCCACTCTCTCTCCGCCTCCCTGCTTTTCCCTCCTACCATCCCAGTAGACGTGGCATAACAGAGAGGAGCGCTGCCTGTGCTGCTGCTGGTACAGTAAAATCTCCCCAGCGCTGATTTCCCTCCCTCCCCCCCCCCCCTCACCCCCGGCCGGAGCCTCTCTGTGCGGTCGGCCGGCCGCCTGTCTGTGCGGTCGGCCGGCCGCCTGTCTGTGCGGTCGGCCGGCCGCCTGTCTGTGCGGGCGCCCCCCGGCCGCCTGTCTGTGCGGGCGCCCCCCGGCCGCCTGTCTGTGCGGGCGCCCCCCGGCCGCCTGTCTGTGCGGGCGCCCCCATGCCGCCTGTCTGTGCGGGCGCCCCCCTGCCGCCTGTCTGTGCGGGCGCCCCCCTGCCACCTGTCTGTGAAGGCGACCGGCCACCTCACTGTGTGGGCGACCGGCCGCCTCACTGTGGCTCCCTGCGTTTCCATGCTGGAGGCCCGCCGGCTGCCTGCGTGTCCATGCTGGAGGCCCGCCGGCTGCCTGCGTGTCCATGCTGGAGGCCCGCCGGCTGCCTGCGTGTCCATGCTGGAGGCCCGCCGGCTGCCTGCGTGTCCATGCTGGAGGCCCGCCGGCTGCCTGCGTGTCCATGCTGGAGGCCCGCCGGCTGCCTGCGTGTCCATGCTGGAGGCCCGCCGGCTGCCTGCGTGTCCATGCTGGAGGCCCGCCGGCTGCCTGCGTGTCCATGCTGGAGGCCCGCCGGCTGCCTGCGTGTCCATGCTGGAGGCCCGCCGGCTGCCTGCGTGTCCATGCTGGAGGCCCGCCGGCTGCCTGCGTGTCCATGCTGGAGGCCCGCCGGCTGCCTGCGTGTCCATGCTGGAGGCCCGCCGGCTGCCTGCGTGTCCATGCTGAATGGGTGTGGATGGGGAGTGGATATGGGCGTGACTGTGAAATGGGTGTGGTTAGGGGGCGTGGCCTAAAAATTTGCCGCGTGTCCTTCTTTTTCTTCTTTAAAAGTTGGGAGGTATGCCTTACCCCAAGTGTCTGTGTATGTGGAGGGGGGGCCCAGGTCTAAACTTTGCACCAGGGCCCATCCAACTCTAGTTACGCCACTGGTACCGATATTTTGGAAAGGTTAAGCCGGTTATGTTAAAGACACTCTAGCCACTAGAGAGGTTCCAGACACTTTAGAGGAACTGATCACAGTGGCTACTAGAATTGACATACGTCATTCTGAGCGGAAGCTTGAGACCACGGTACCTTGTTCCAAAATAAAATTAGCTCCGATCTTCTCGGTGCCTGTTGTGCCCTCACCTGCCTCTAGTATCTCACCCACACCTATGGAGTTAGGTCACGCTACTCCCAACACTAGGAGAGCAACATCATCTCCTATTTGTTTCGCCTGTCATCGAGTGGGACACTATGCCAACAGATGTCCTACTCGTCAGGGAAAACGTCCCCGTCTAGTAACTTTGAGAGAAGGGTTACTGGATAAATCTTCATCTTCCTCTAAACTACTTTTTCTTGGTAGTCTCTTCTTTACTAATACCACTTTGCCTATTAAGGCTTGTGTGGATTCAGGAGCAGACAGGAATTTTGTTTCATCTATATTTGTAAAGAGACACAATATTCCTTCCATTCTTCTTGCAAAGTCTATACCTGTAAGAGTAGTGAATGGGACGGTTCTGCCAGGGTTGATTTCACTGAGGACGATTCCCTTACATCTCTCTCTACCCCACAATCATGTAGAGGAGATTTTGTTCTTGGTACTACCAGAGGGCATGAAGGAAGTGATCTTGGGCTTACCCTGGCTCTGTGCTCATTCACCCCAAATAGACTGGAAATCGGATTCCATCTCCAGCTGGAGTTCTTCCTGTCAGTCTTGCTGTATCTCGTCGGCCCCTAAGACTGTTGCTTCAGCGACGATTCCTGATCTGTCTGCCCTACCTGCTCCTTATCTGCCCTATGCTGATGTGTTCTCAAAGAGAGGTGCGGAAAGCCTTCCTCCCCATAGGTCCTATGATTGCGCCATTGACCTGATACCGGGGTCTGTACCACCTAAAGGCAGAGTCTATCCATTGTCCATACCAGAGACTGAGACAATGTCCACTTATATCAAGGAAAGCCTGGAGAAGGGGTTTATTCGTAAATCAGTTTTTCCTGCTGTGGCCGGCTTCTTTTTTGTACGAAAGAAGGAAGGGGATTTAAGGCCATGCATTGATTATAGGGGTCTCAATGCAATAACCATAAAGAATAAGTATCCTCTACCTCTCATCTCCGAGTTGTTTGATAGACTACGCGGGGCTCGAGTGTTTACAAAGTTAGACTTGCGGGGAGCGTATAACCTGGTGCGTATCTGTAAAGGGGATGAATGGAAAACAGCATTCAACACCAGAGATGGCTACTATGAATATCTGGTCATGCCCTTCGGCTTATGTAACGCCCCCGCCATCTTTCAAGACTTTGTAAACGATGTTTTCCGAGACCTTCTATTGTCATCAGTTATCGTTTATTTAGATAATATAATAGTCTTCTCTCCAGACTTGGAGACACATCGGCAGGACGTCATTCGGGTTCTCATTCGTCTTAGAGAATGCTCGCTATTTGCCAAACTAGAGAAATGTGTTTTTGAGCAGTTGTCTCTTTCCTTCTTGGGTTACATTATTTCTCATCAGGGTTTGGCCATGGATCCTGCTAAATTGACAGCAGTATTGGATTGGTCTGAACCACGCTCTGTAAAAGCCGTACATCGTTTTATCAACTACTATCGGCAGTTTATACCCCATTATTCCACACTGGTGGCTCCCTTGGTGGCTTTAACCAAAAAAGGGGCTAACCCAAAATCTTGGTCTGCAGAGACTACCCGGGCCTTTGCTGCAGTAAAGACACATTTTTCGGGTGCACCCGTTCTGCAGAGGCCTGATGAGAGTCGACCATTTCTTTTGGAGGTGGATACATCCTCTGTAGGGGCTGGGGCTGTTCTTTATCAAAAGGATAATAATGGCAGAAAGAGACCGTGTTTTTTCTTTTCTAAGACCTTTTCTTCCGCTGAGAGGAATTACACCATCGGTGATCGCAAACTCCTGGCCATGAAATTGGCATTCGAGGAGTGGCGTCATTTACTGCAGGGGGCTAGGCATCCTTTTCAGGTTTATACAGATCATAGGAACCTAACCTACCTTCAGACTGCCCAGCATCTGAACCCTCATCAAGCGAGATGGGCGTTATTTTTCTCTCGTTTCCAATTTTCTCTTACTTATCTGGAGACAAGAATAAAAAGGCAGATGCCCTTTCTCAATCCATGATGTCTCAAGACTAAGAGAGCGAAGAGCTTCGTCTCATTCTTCCATCTCAGTCTTTCCATACTGTCTCTCCTGTGACCCTGGATCAGATTCCTCAAGGGAAAACATACGTTCCTCCGGAAAGACAGAACAATATTCTGTCCTGGGCTCACACCTCTAAGATAGGAGGACATTTTGGGGTAAGACGTACTCGAGAACTGTTAGAGAGGTGGTATTGGTGGCCACGTTTAGCTTCCGATGTTACCACATATATCCGCACTTGTTATTCATGTGCGCGGAACCGACCTTCACGACAACGGCCAGCTGGTCTGTTAAATCCCTTACCTGTTCCGGATAGACCATGGGAGGTCACAGGAATGGATTTTGTAGGGGATCTTCCCAGTTCTCAGGGACATCGGATCATTTGGGTAGTGTCCGACCATTTTTCCCGTATGGTCCATCTGGTCCCCTTACGAGGGATTCCATCTTCTAAGGTGTTGGCCAAATTGTTCATAAAACATGTGTTCAGATTGCATGGTATGCCTGACCGAATTGTCTGTGATCGGGGTCCTCAGTTCGCTTCTAAGTTCTGGTAGGACTTATGTAAACTCCTTAACATTGAATTGAACATCTCCTCGTCCTATCATCCCGAGACTAATGGATTGGTGGAGAGGACTAACCAGACCCTGATCCCTTATCTCAGGCATTTTGTATCTGCGAACCATGACGATTGGTCCTCACTCCTGTTATGGGCAGAGTTCGCCCTTAATAACTCTGTGGCAGAGGCGACAGGACAGACACCTTTTATCCTCAACAATGGACAGCATCCTCGCGTTCCTATGCCCTTTGCTATATCTTCCTCCTCACCTGAGGTGTCAGATTGGGCATCTAATGCCAGGGAAGTATGGGATCAGACTCAAGAAGCTATTCAGGTTGCTAAGGAGCGCATGAAGACTGTGGCAGATCACTTTCGCCGTCTGGCTCCTATATTCTCATCAGGAGATTTTGTATGGCTCTCCGCAAGGAATGTAAAGCTGAGAGTGGAATCCTCCAAATTCGCTCCACGCTTTCTTGGTCCCTACGAGGTAGTGAGGCAGGTGAATCCCGTGGGTTACCAATTGAAGGTTCCCGCTCACTTACGGATTCATGATAAATTTCATGTCTCTGTTAAAAATCGCACATCTCCCTCATACCATAGAGGAGCGAACACCCTCCTCTGACTCACCTCAGACCAGTTATGCTGTTCGGGCTATTGTGGGCACGAAGATGGTTAGGGGTCGCAGATATTTCCTAGTGGACTGGGAGGATTATGGACCAGAACACCGCTCTTGGGAGCCAGAGGAGGCCATTGACGCTCCTGATCTTATTGCCGCATATTTGTGCCGTCAGGAGGGGGACTTAGAGAGGGGGTACTGTTACGGGCCGAGATCATGCCTTGCCTCGGCCGGATTCCTCCCCATCTGCTTCCCAGTCGTGGCGTGCCACTCGTCGGTCTGCTTCTCAGTCTTTTGGCTGAATTCTGTGTGGTTTTGGGACTAAGTCCAATTACTAGGGCAACTATGCATGCGTTAAGTAAAGTAACGGAGTTTTGCACTAAGTGTGGTTTAATTCATTCTGAGCATGTCTGCCACATGGTAGCCATTCATTGGCTGTGGGTGACATCATAGATGATGCGAGGATCACATGGTTCTCGGCGTGTGACGTGGCATTGCCTGATTGGCCGCGGGTGACATCACCGATAACGTGCTGGCGTCTGATTGGTTGTGGTGATGTCAGTGATGACACTCTCTCATCCTATTGGTCCAAGTTCGGTCTTGCCCTTGATGTCACCATCTTGTGGATGGTTCTTAGTTAATAAAAGACCCTGGAGAATGCCGCACGGCGCTCAGTCGTTCTTGTGCATGCATGAGGTAGCCGCCCATGTATGTGCTCTCCTGCTGTACTACCATAGTGAATCGCTACCCATACACTAGGGATACTGTACTGCCGCTTCAGCAGCTATCATTCCCTCTGCTCTGCATTGACCGGTTAGGCACATGGCACTTTCCTCTGGGAGTGGTGTCTGGCTGGGGGTTGCACACAGGTTGTCAGGCAGGTGTAGGTAGTCAGCATACCACCATACGGTGTGGTTAGCACCTGGTACACGCAGGTCAGTGTGGTTAACACTGAGCCAGGATACAGCGGGTATGGTTAGTGCCGCTGTTATCCATCTTTATACTGTGTGTGTTTAAACACACAGTATTCTATACTTTACACTTTGCCTCTGTGAGGCAACGGAGGTAATGTTGATAGGACCTCCGTGACTGTTAACGGGGTCCTTCTCCTATTACACATAAGTGTCCTCTGTGACATAACAAGAGGTTCACTTACTTTTATACCCATGTGTCCGGTAGTCGCTATAAGTTTAATAGTGTACTACCTTTCTAATTTACTTATCTCCGTGAACTTACGGAGACTAGTTCTGCTTATTGCTGGCAGCGGTCTACTATCTCCGCACGGTGGACCCTGGCTGTCTGAATATTTAACATCTATATCATATCAGACAGCACCCTCGTAACACTCACTAATCCTCTGCAGCTTCTATTCTGACCTTTTCCTGGTTTCTGATGGTAGGAGGTAGGGTAGTCCCACTGGAAAGGGTAGACAACGCTTGCTGACGATCATTGACTGAGGCCAGTTTCAGCTGTTGTCAGTGATTTCCTGGGCAATTTTGGTTTAAACTGTTTTTATTTTTCAGCAAGGATACAAATAGGTCAAACAAAACAAATATGTTGTACAATATACAAGGCTGAGGCTACCAGCCTAAGAAATATAAAATAAAAATACTGTATACAAAAAAAGGGAAACCAATATAGTTAGACCTAACCGGCCGAAAGGTATATACAATAAAGGGGAAAGGGAAAGGAATCGAAACAGTTGCTCATTGGATTGGATAAGAGATAATTTTCCAATCACTAGGGGCATGACCACTAATCCCAAAAACTGGGGAGATGACGAGCCCTGTATGAATGGAATGATGGTCGATTATGTGCACTGCTGTTCCATTCTTTTCTATGGGATTGCAGAAGACCAGCCAAGTGCAGTGCTCAGCTATCTCTGGCAATAACTAACCACTGGGACCTCCAACTACTGGTGTACTTCCAATAGGTGGCACTAGAGTTCGTCCACTTCCTCCTTGAAGAGACAATTTGAATATTTACCAGAGGAGCATTGCAGCTATAAGACTCCTCACTGGTAGCCAGACTGGTTTGTCAGTCTCCGCAAGGAGTAACGTTTTCCCCTTAGACCTTCTAATACAATGGAAAATATAGGTGTTAAAATTAACTGCATGTTAGTATTCAAAAAAAGTGTAAATATTTATAGATATACATATAACCTGCAGACTTATAGGACTAATATACAGACCAAATCGCAAGTACAACAATAAACAAAGGAGAAAGGAGGCAATCAATAGGTCCAAAATACAATTTTATTGGTGCAAAAGGTGGTGAGGGAGAAAACGGGTTACATCACTGCAACTGACAGGTAGAATGATATAAAAGATACAACAATTGTGAGACTGCAAAAAATTCTCAGTCAAAAGATTAATGGCCCATATGTTAAATAGTTAGCCTGAAAAACCGCTAATAGTGGCATACTCATAAAAATAGAAAATAGTCCTTAATATAAGGTGTATCCCATGCATGAAATAAATTCACAATACTGCTGATGACATATAATCATTGATTAATACATGCAAAGAAACACCCAATATGGGTAACATAGATGTTAAGAAAAATATCCCCATGTTCATTAGTCAGTGTGAATACCAGAAAATGACACCTATTAGGACATAGAAAGGAGTCATATATTGGCATATATCATCCAAACTGCAAAGTTGAAAATCAATTTGATATATGAACTATTTGCAGTAAAAGGAAGAGTGCCTATGCATAGTACATTCTAGCATAGACACTGACATAAAGTAACATGGGTGGAAGCATAAGAGCAGCAAGTTTCCAAGTGGGAGGACATCTGTAACATCTGCTTTTCCATGCAACTCCTGATTGAGCTGAATACTAAAAATATTACTAAATTGGACTCTACGATTGACCAGAAACAGGCGTCTTTCCGATCCATTTGTCCTCCTGAGAAAGTGGAGAAATACAATTCTGAGGCTAATAAGAAAGTGGAATCTTTGGTTAAACAAATTCGAGATGTTCATCTTAAAAAATTCAAACGTGATCAAAAAGATGTGGCCGAGAACAAAATCTATTTTTGGCGTAAACCATGAGATGAACAAGAGGGAGCGAGACGCGCATCAGTTCAGTCCAACACTTTATCTCTTAGTGAGATAGCTCATACCTCTGATTCAAACACTAGATCTGGGACAACCTATGGTGGTGGCGGTCGTTTCCGCTACCAACCGCAATGGAGTAGGAAACCCAAATGCTCTAATACACCTAATGACAACAAGGTGATTAATTTTAGTTCATATGTGCTTAGTGAGGTTGATTTATCCTTATTGGCTAGAGGCTTGTCCTTTTCTCCCGTTGCCGGGTTTCATACGTTCATGGCAGTCAAGGACCTGCGTATTTTTGCTAGATCTCTACTGTATAAGAGATATTTTTTTGATGAGACATCTCGACTATTGTTTCCTACACAGAAAAAGAACAAGCAGCCCTAACTATACTCTCGGAGTTAGAATTGGAGCACAAAACCGTTGAGGGAGGTAAGAGAACACCCTGTATTAAACCTTGCTCTAGAAAATCTTTTCCACTTTCATCCTGCACAAATATTGATCTTTTTGTGCAGGTGGTATCAAAAGAGTTTGAAAAATTGCCTAATTATATCAGGAAGGACAATTTATCTCCAATGGAATGGGAGCGCCTGAGGGAGTTGCAGCAGATACCAGATGTCGTGATAAAGCCAGCCGACAAGGGGGGTAACATAGTCATTTGGCCCATAGCCACGTATGAGAAGGAGGCTTTTCGCCAGTCGCGTGATAAAGTTTTCTATCAGAAGCTGACATTCAATCCTCTTAATAAATATGTTGACGAACTTAAGCTGATTTTACAAAGAGCTAAAGATGACTGTGTTATCTCCCTTGAGTTGGCGTCGGCTTTGATTGCACCTGAACCCAGAATTGCAACATTATATCTATCACCTAAGTTGCATAAAAATGCATCTATGCCTCCGGGTCGCCCGATCATCTCAGGCAATGGTAATTTCCTTGAGAATATCAACAGATGGCTTGATAGTCAGCTTCAGCCACTTGTCAGTAATCTCCCCTCTTATATCCAGGACACTGGAGAATTCCTCAAGCGAATCGACGGTCCATATGTTGGTGACGACTCTTTATTGGTGTGCTGTGACGTTGAATCCCTATACACCAGCATCCGACATGTTGACGGAATCGAGGCAGTTAAATTCTATCTAAATACTATTAACATGTAATGAAAATTTGTTGAGTTGGTGTTGCAACTATTGGAGTTCTCTTTGATACAATTTTTTTGTGTTTAAGGGATCCTTCTATTTACAGCTCCAGGGTACAGCGATGGGTGCTTCTTTCGCACCCTCGTATGCTAATCTTTTCCTGGGGCTGTGGGAGAGTGACCTCTCCCTGTCTGATTGGGAGTCGTCGATGGGCCGTGTCCTTTTATGCACACGGTACATCGATGACATTTTCCTGATCTGGCAGGGGACCTCTGAATCTCTTCAGGTGTTTATTCGAGAGATGAACTCCAATACGCGCAACATCCACCTCACCTATCAGAGCTCCGCAGATTCCATCGCATTTCTGGATGTTATGGTAAATAGGAATTCTAAGCATTGTTTGCAGTCTAATTTATATCGTAAACCTACAGCCACCAATACTTTACTTCATGCATCTTCTTTCCATTCGTCACACATGATAAGATCTGTACCAGTTGGGCAATTTATACGGATTCGCAGGGTATGATCAAGTGATAGTGATTTCGAGAAACAGGCGGCTGAGCTGACCAAGCGATTTGTTGATAGTGGCTACAGCAAACGTATGATTAAACGTGCATACCATCGCGCCAAATATTCCGTAAGAAATGATTTGCTGTACTCCTCTAGAACAATGAGCAGTGATACACAAATTAGATTCATCACTAATTACTGCTCTGAACATACCGCTATCCGGAAGGTTTTGCAGAAATCCTGGCTTATTCTACAGGCTGACCCAGGATTGGCTAAAATCTTACCAGATTCATGTAGAGCCATGAATCTTAAGGACCATCTTGTTCATAGTCTCTATGATGCCAATTCTTCTCAAATTTTTCCTAAGACCCATGGATTGAGGGGTGGATGCTGTGTGTAGCGTGCCCAAATGTGTCGCCGACCGATTTATTTAGTGACTCGACTTGTAATAAAAGTTATAAAATTAAGAAGAGAATTACCTGCGAGTCTAAAGCGGTCATATACTATGGAGTTTGTCCCTGCCTGAAAATTTATGTTGGGCTGACAACCCGACAGCTTAAAGTTCGGGTTCGTGAGCACATCTTGGGCATAGAAGCTGCAAGTGACCATGTGGATGTGTTCACCCTTTAAACAATCCCGAGACACTTCAAGCTTTTCCACGGATCCGACTCTACGAAATGTATGATTCGTGGAATCGTTATGCTTGATGTGGACATTCGTGGTGGTTGTGTTAGTCAAACACTAGCACAACTGGAGATTAAATGGATATGACGCCTACATACCGTTCAACCTCAAGGTCTGAATGAGAACATGAGTTTTATTCCATTTCTTTAGTGTCTGGGTATTTTTGTTGTTTTTAATTTTTTATAACTTTTTATTAACATATTCCTTTTCTATTTAGGCCATTCTCTTGCCTTATTTTGTGCATATACTTATGGGACATCTGCATCAAAAGAATGAACAATTGGAGCGTTAGTCATATTTTTTACGCCACAAGATGATGATGTTGACCTGATTAGGACCTTCCAAAATGGCAAATTTGTGTGTATATATATATATATATATATATATATATATATATATATATATATATATATATATATAATGTATAAATGTGATGCCCTGGACTAGCCAGGTAGTCGCAGACAGGCCCTTGCACAAACACCCGTCCCCCTAAAAAGGTAACAGCAGTCAACCTAAAACTTTGGTCACCTCCCTCAGAGCTTAATGGACACACCAGAGGGCGGAGCCAGGCGGTTGGCCATGCCCACCGAGGAGTTCAGAAGGCCTGAGGCAGGAAGTGCAAGTCAGTCAAGTTCAGTAGTCAAAAGCAGATTAGTTTAGGAGGTAAAAGATAGAGGACTAACGTCTGACAGGGGTCTGGGTCGTAGCCTGGACACCCTTTGGCCAATAGGCAGACGGTGGTTGCCGCCTGCAGGAGACGGGAAGATGGCCTAGTGGAACCGTAAGGGTTCGGGACAGGGTAGTGGCCCGCCGTTACCGAACCGGGGAACCGACTAGAAACCGGAGCACATAGGGGGGTACTCAGACCCTGAAACGAGGTCCCGTATCTACCGGACTAAGTTAATTCACTGATTGAGGTCTGGACCTTAGGTCCTTTACCAACCAAGTCCCGACTGAAGACAACAGCCCAACGAGGAGGATAGAAAGCCACCGCTCAGGCAGAGAGATCCCACGGGCCAGCATCTTCGGGCAAACGGGCTCTCCCGGCATACACACAGCCGGGGAGCGGACTCCCGTCGCTGAAGCGCAGGCAGTCCACAGCTACAAAACAAGGTGCAGGAGAAAGGCGGGGACCACCAAACCGGGTGGGGGACCAGACGCAGCCGACTGCGAGCACCGACAACCATCTTTTTGGTTTACCAGAGACTCCGGTGTATCTGTCAGAGTGAGTACAACTGTGCCTTCGGGCCGCACACCAATCCGCCCGCACCCTCACAATCAGGCCCCGGGACCATCACCCCCTACCCACGGAGGGGTCAACACCTGGCTGCGCAACACCGTCTCCGAGGACCTAGTAAACCGCAGCGGGGGTGTCTACATTCACCACAACCTGTGGGTTGCGTCACGAACTTAACTCAAACCACGGCCCCGGCCGTAAACCTACCTACCAACCCCCTACGTAGCGCCAGCATCCTTTCAGAGCGACGTGACCCCAGGTCCGGAGGCGCTCAAGCCACCCACCGACGAGCCCGGATCTGAGCGGTTCGGCTTCCGAGTGCAGGGCGGTACATATATATATATATATATATATATATATATATATATATATACATATATATACATACACACACACATATATATATATATATACATACATATATCTATCTATATATATATAGATATACATATATATATATATATATGTGCCATGTTTTTCTATTTTGTTTAATTTTTGCTATATATATGTTCTGACTATACGCCACTTGTAACTAATTGCGTGGCTCTATATATGACTACATGATCCACCTTAGGGGGAGTGATGTTCTCTGTGATATATGTGGCTATATATATTGTAAAGATTTGATCTGTGTTAATTCCTATTAACATTTTGCATATTATCCGTGGTCATACATAGCGACTTGCACTTTTTGTTAATTATTTTTAATGTCGGTGGTTTATATCTGTGCCAACTAGTACGATATCTATATGTTTATATTATGGGCTTTGCCCTTTACTTCGATTGATATGTTCTACATATATTTGTTCTATGGTCGAATAATTCACATTATTTGTCTATACTAACTTTATCTTACTATCTACTGTTATGTCCTCTATATGTTTCCGCATTTATGGTTTGGTGCAGCTACAGATATTGGGTACTATCTAATGTAGATACTGTGATAACACGCTCCGGGATCGCCTTTGCTGGGTTCAAAGGGCACGTATTCACCTCAGGCAGACAGCCGAATTCAAGGTGTAACTGACGCTTGGTCAGGTTTATTGCAGTGAAGCATAAACAAAAGAAAAAAAAACACCAACAAAATAAATCCTTGCCTGTCCGGCACTAACTATACACGGTGTTATCCTAACTACCAACTGGAGGGCTTCTCCCTTCCAGCTAAACCTTACAAACACCAGGCACTGCTCCTCACAAGTGTCTCCTACACAGACAGGCTTACTGTGTTCCCAGATGGAGAACCTCCCCCAACTTCCCAGATTCCTTTTACCTCCGTCCTTCACCTCCCATTAATCCATTAGTAGCCAGGTGATCCTGACCAGGCTAAGTCACATAGGACCGATACCGGGGTGAGATATACCTGCCCTCATCCACTAATCCCACATGAGTCTCACATATCCCCCCCCTCTGCTCAGACCACTGCAGCTGAGCAACAGCACCCACAAAACAGTGCACACGAGACAGGGCATCAGCATTCCCCATCCGCACCCCCGGGCGGTGCTCCACTGTAAAACGGTAGGCCTGAAGTGCAAGGAACCACCGGGTCACTCGGCCATTCCGTTCCCTATTCAAGTGCATCCACTTGAGAGGGGCATGGTCAGTGATCAGCCGGAACTTCCTTCCAATCAAGTAATATTTAAGGGACTCTAGAGCCCACTTAATGGCTAAGCATTCTTTTTCCACAATGGCATAGTTGCGTTCATGCTTATTAAGTTTCCGACTAAGATAAAGGACCGGATGTTCCTCTCCGTCCTTCAGTTGTGACAATACAGCCCCTATACCGGCATCAGAAGCGTCCATTTGGACCACGAACTCGCTGCGGAAGTCAGGAGTCATTAGCACAGGTTGAGAGCAAAGAGCTAGTTTTAAGTTATGGAAGGCTTCTTCGGCTGCCGAGGTCCATTTGATCATGACAGAGTCTTTCCCTTTGGTAAGGTCCGTCAGGGGAACAGCGGTAGCCGCAAAATTGGGAATGAACCGTCGGTAGTAGCCGGCTATTCCCAAAAACGCTCTCACCTGCTTCTTGTTGACTGGTTGCGGCCAGTTCTGAATGGCTTGTATCTTGTCATTCTGGGGTTTAACAATTCCCCTCCCAATTACGTATCCCAAATACCGGGCTTCTTCCAGCCCGATATGACATTTCTTGGGGTTTGCTGTTAGACCCGCCTCCCGCAGGTCCTCAATCACGGCCTCTAGTTTCTGGAGGTGCGTCTCCCAGTCCAGGCTGTAAATGACTATGTCATCCAAATACGCAGAAGCATACTGCCTATGGGGCCTCAGGACTCGGTCCATCAACCTTTGAAAGGTTGCCGGTGCCCCGTGTAGTCCAAACGGCATATACACATACTGGTATAAACCTTCCGGTGTAGAAAACGCAGTTTTCTCTTTAGCGGCCTCTGTTAGCGGGATCTGCCAATAGCCCTTCGTTAAGTCTAGGGTCGTGATATACCGGGCTTTTCCAAGCCGATCTATTAATTCATCGACCCGTGGCATAGGGTATGCATCAAATTTGGAGACTGCATTTAATCTCCTGAAGTCATTGCAGAATCTAATGGAGCCGTCTGGTTTCAGTATTAACACAATCGGACTCGACCAGGCGCTATGCGATTCCTCGATTACACCTAACTCCAACATGGTCTTCACTTCTCGGGAGACAGCTTCTCGCCGAGCTTCCGGTATTCGGTAGGGCTTTACCTGAACTGTTACCCCAGGCTCTGTTATGATGTCATGTTTAATGAGAGTGGTCTGCCCGGGCTTTTCCGAGAAAAACTCGTGATTGTTGATTACAAACTGCTTGACGTCGGTCTTTTGCCGCTCCGACAGAGTCTCCGCAGTCCCTACCTCCGGTATGGTCTGCTTGCAGACCGGAAGGGCCAGACCTGCTGACAGAGCTGGACGGTCCTTCCAGGGTTTTATCAGATTCACGTGATAAATCTGTTCAGGCTTCCTTTTACCAGCCTGGTACACTTTGTAGTTTACCTCACCCACCCGTTCCTTAATTTCAAATGGGCCTTGCCACTTTGCCAGAAATTTGCTTTCTGCCGTGGGGACCAGGATCAACACCCTATCTCCGGGTGCAAAAGTACGGATCTTGGCCCCCCTATCATAAATCCTTTTCTGTGCTCCTTGAGCATGTATCATATGCTCTTTAACGATGGGCATCACAGCCGCAATACGGTCCTGCATTTGGGTTACATGGTCTATTACGCTTTTGAACGGGGTGACCTGTCCCTCCCAGGTTTCTTTAGCGACATCTAACAGTCCACGGGGACGTCGGGCGTACAGAAGTTCGAAAGGAGAGAACCCGGTGGAAGACTGGGGCACCTCCCGGATGGCAAAAAGCAAATACGGGAGTAAGTAGTCCCAGTTCTTCCCGTCCTTGTCTATCGCCTTACGGAGCATCTGTTTCAAAGTTTTGTTAAACCGCTCGACCAGTCCGTCCGTTTGAGGGTGATACACGGAGGTGCGTAACTGTGCTATTTGTAACAGCCTGCAGAGTTCTTTCATTACTTTAGACATAAAGGGGGTTCCTTGGTCTGTGAGTATTTGTTTTGGGACACCAACCCGACTAAACACATGGACCAGCTCCTTGGCAATGGTCTTGGTGGCCGTGTTACGCAAAGGGATGGCCTCGGGGTAACGAGTGGCATAATCCAAGATGACAAGGATGTGCTGGTGTCCTCGTGCAGACTTGGGGAGGGGTCCAACTAAATCCATCCCAATTCTCTCAAATGGGATCTCGATGATAGGCAGAGGTACTAAGGGGCTACAGAAACGGGGCCTAGGCGCAGAGATTTGGCAGTCGGGACAAGACTCGCAATAGGTGCGAATATCGTGATGCATGCCTGGCCAAACAAAACAGTGTAATATCCTTTCGATAGTTTTCTGGACCCCCAGGTGTCCGTGTGCCAGGTCCAGCACTCTCCGCCTGTAGGCTCTCGGCACAACCAATCGTTGTATTGTGTCATCCCCCTTCTTCTCTATCTGATAGAGAAAGTCATTCGCCAGTGCCATGTAGGGGTAAGACAGCCTAGTACCTGCATCCACCTGCACCCCGTTTATCATTTTAACATTTTTTATAGCCTGAGAAAGGGTAGGATCTCTCATTTGCTCACTTTGGAAGTCATCTTTCTGGACTTCCGAATTCAGCCAAGAGGAAGGGGGACAGCCACCCGTGTCCGCCTCTGCCCCGGGTTCATCGGAATCACCCGCGAGAACTGAAAAGGGGAACTGGGGGTTGTTTTCAGCGGATTCCTCCTCTGAACCCTCTTGTGGGCCATCCTCTAGTGGCTCCGGGCCCACACAAGGTGTGGGAGAAGGATCATCCGTGCGGCTACCCTGGGGTACTAACTGGTTCTCCCACAACTGCCAGAAGTGGGGAAAATCCCTGCCCAAAATGATATCATGCAATAATGCTGGTACTAGTCCCACCTTATGATGCACAGACCCATAGGGCGTAGTAATGCAGGAGACCGTTGTGAGGTACGAGCAGGTGTCTCCATGCACACATGTCACAGAAAATGTATCTGACGGTCCCATCGGGACTGCTACCAGACTGGCCTTTACCAGAGTCACCACACTTCCCGAGTCTAATAGTGCAACAACAGTATTGCCATCAATGGACACTTCACACAGGTGTTTTTTCATATCGCCTTGACATGCAGCAACACACACTACCCGTGCAACCATAGCCCTGCGTTTTTCAAAGTCCGTGACATCGCACTGCATCGGTTCTGCAGTTACTGGACAGTTTGCAGCAATGTGGCCCACCTTCTGGCAGCGGAAACACCTCACGGGCCCCTTGCTAAGACCATAGTTTGGCACCTTAGCCCTCACAGGGCCAGCAGTCCTGTTTTCCTCCTCCACTGCCTTAGGATATTTTCCTCCTCCCCATGACCCTGGAACAGTCTTACCAGATCCTCGTCGAGAAGGGGAAGAGCGAGGATGTGTAGCATCGTCCATAAGTCCTTCTGCCAAGGAATAACGCTCCACTAGATCCACTAGCTGATCCGCTGTCGTGGGGTTTCCATGGCTTACCCACTTTCTCAGAGATGGCGGTAGAGCTCTTAGGTATTTATCAAGAACGATTCTTTGTACCATCTCTGGCGCCGTCAAAACCTCGGACTGTAGCCATTTCTTGGTCAAGTGAATGAGGTCAAACATCTGTGACCGCGGTGGTTTATCGGGCTGATAAGTCCATTGATGAACTCTCTGTGCTCACACGGCCGTCGTCACTCCCAGCCGAGCAAGGATCTCGGCTTTTAGTTTATCAAAGTCATGCGCTGCTTCAGGCTCAAGATCAAAGTAGGCTTTTTGGGCCTCACCTGCTAGGAACGGTGCAAGCAAGTCGGCCCATCGCTCCTTTGGCCACTTTTCCCGCTCCGCCGTCCGTTCAAACGTGGTCAGGTAAGCTTCCACATCGTCCTCTGTGGTTAATTTCTGCCAGCACCGACTCACATGAATCACCCTCCGGTCAGCCTCCGCATTACTCTCAGGTACGGTCGCCAGACGCTGCGCCACCTGCTGCAAAAGTTGGCGGTCTCTAACCGTCGATTCCACCAGTTCCTTCAACTGTGCCGTCATCAAGCGATTAGCCTCCTGCTGCACAGCTGCGGATTGTACCAGCGCTTTCACCACGTCATCCATTATGATGCGCTGTAACGTGCTGCCCGCATTCTCCACCACAATGTGATAACACGCTCCGGGATCGCCTTTGCTGGGTTCAAAGGGCACGTATTCACCTCAGGCAGACAGCCGAATTCAAGGTGTAACTGACGCTTGGTCAGGTTTATTGCAGTGAAGCATAAACAAAAGAAAAAAAAACACCAACAAAATAAATCCTTGCCTGTCCGGCACTAACTATACACGGTGTTATCCTAACTACCAACTGGAGGGCTTCTCCCTTCCAGCTAAACCTTACAAACACCAGGCACTGCTCCTCACAAGTGTCTCCTACACAGACAGGCTTACTGTGTTCCCAGATGGAGAACCTCCCCCAACTTCCCAGATTCCTTTTACCTCCGTCCTTCACCTCCCATTAATCCATTAGTAGCCAGGTGATCCTGACCAGGCTAAGTCACATAGGACCGATACCGGGGTGAGATATACCTGCCCTCATCCACTAATCCCACATGAGTCTCACAATACTAATTAATATATCATATTTCTGTATGTCTTTTTTGTGCCCAATATCTTTAGCCGATTTCTTTATCTGATGTTTTGCCCCTTCTTATATGTTCCTATATATAATTGTTATGCACTTTTCCATCTCCTACCTGGTTGTGCTATGTATGCATGCGTCGCCTGTCTGGATCTCCCGTTGCTCTCAGACGCGTCTCTATGGTTACTGTGACGCCGGGATGATTACCCGACGTCCCTGGGACCATGACGCGTCTGCGAGGTGGGACTTCCGGCTGACCGGCGTCGCATGCTTCATCTTGTTGCCCAATCAGTGGCCTATTTAAATGCTATTCCTCCGTTCCCAGTCACGCACCCTGAAGAAGGTTCATACCGAAATGCGCATTGGGCGCATTACCCCTGCACTGACTAACATCTAGGTAATGTCTTTATTTGATTAACGGTTATCTGCTTTGCCTGCCTTACCTGATTCCGCTCGGGCTTGCTGAGCAGCTCTGCTGCTCTTATGCTTCCACCCATGTTACTTTATGTCGGTGTCTATGCAAGAATGTACTATGCATAGGCACTCTTCCTTTTACTGCAAATAGTTCATATATCAAATTGATTTTCAACTTTGCAGTTTGGACGATATATGCCAATATATGACTCCTTTCTATGTCCTAATAAGTGTCATTTTCTGGTATTCCCACTGACTAATAAACATGGGGATATTTTTCTTAACATCTATGTTACCCATATTGGGTGTTTCTTTGCATGTATTAATTAATGATTATATGTCATCAGCAGTATTGTGAATTTATTTCATGCATGGGATACACCTTATATTAAGGACTATTTTCTATTTTTATGAGTATGCCACTATTAGTGTTTTTTCAGGCTAACTATTTAACATATGGCCCATTAATCTTTTGACTGAGATTTTTTGCAGTCTGACAATTGTTGTATGGTGGTGGTGGAATGATACCTGTTATGTTTAAATGTAAATAACTTCTCTGTGTGGAAAAATTTTGTATCTAATTTTCTTGTCTTTGCAGCCCGAGGACGTGCTGTTGATAATCAAAGGGGAATGTGGCACCCCTGACCTGGTCAGGCACCACTGAGTACTGCACCCATTCTGGGACAGTGGTTCCAGGTAGTTCCAAAGGCCAGAAAGAGGTGTGTACGCACAGACACATAGCACCCAGGCCTCCCACACCATTAGATGGGACCCTTGGGCAGTCCCTGGAGGGGTCTGCCTTCAATTCTTGTCAAGGGGTGTAGTGGAGGGGCTGGGAGCTAAAGTTGCAGAGGCTGTCAGGAAAGTAGGAGGAGAGCTAGTCTGGTAGTGGACACTAGTCAGACCCTGCACATGAAGTAGCCGTTAGCGGGGGAGAACAGTTACCAGAGAGTCAGTCAGAAAGACAACTGAAGAGAGGCGGTCGAGTACGGGGACTGCTGGTGACTAGGCACGCACGGGGAACAGGTCCCTAGAGTAGACATCCATTTTTTGATCTGCTAAACCTGTCGGTGAGGGGACTGGAGGTAGCTCACCAACGATCTAGAGTCCGAGCCTCAACAGCAACAGGGGGACCGATAAGGAGACAGAGCCAGAAGCCATCTCACCTGGTCCATGCTGCCGGCAAATGGGCCAAAAAGGGGAGAAAAGGCAGTAGCAACTTCCCTGGATAGACTCCCACGTTACTTCAAGTCAGGTATTATCCGAAACAAGAAGTGCTAGGAAGGCGAGTTAATGGTTACCCTCAGATCGGCCTGAAGGAGTTCCTGGTTTCACCTGGTTTAATCTCAGCATCGCCCGGGTACCTCACAAAACAGCAAAAGTGAGTAAAAACCAGTTGAAAGACTTTCTGGACTGAGCCTGAGTTATTCTGAGACCTGTTGTTCTACACACCCAAGTTCCTGGGGCCCGCCTCACTCACGGGAGGCCACACCATCCGAATGCAGACTCCATCAGCCCCAGACGCTCGTTAAACCTGCAGTGGTTGTCACCCATATCCCTGACCGCAAACTGTGAGTGGCGTCACGACACATACAAATAAAAACGACATACGTGTTGCCAGATATACCCAAAAGAAGACCCTGTGGCGTCCATGAAGGTGGAGCGATGTCCCTGGGACGACTACCGCCAACGACATACCTGTTGCCAGATATACCCAAAAGAAGACCCTGTGGCGTCCATGAAGGTGGAGCGATGTCCCTGGGACGACTACCGCCGGTGGACTTCACAGAAACAAGTTCTGTGGACCGGTGAGGTTAAAATAGAACTCTTTGGAATCAATGATCAAAGGTATGTGTGGAGGAAAAAGGTACATTTTGCCAACCATTAACCATGGGAATGGATCAATCATGCTTGGGGTAATGTTGCAGCCAATTGCACTAGGAACATTTCACAGGTAGCGTGAAGAATAGATTCAATGAAATTTTAACATATTCTTGATGCAAACCTCATACCAACTGTAAAAAAAAGCTGAAGTTGAAAAGAGGATGTCTTCTGCAAATGAATAATGATCTTAAACACGTCAAAATCCCCAATAGACCTCCTGAGCTTGCTTTTCTTAATACTAGCAGTCTGAACATCGGCATAATCTTTAAATTTTTGAAGTTTTGAATAAGAATACGTTCTTTGCATATATTCTCTGAATTTCAATTTTGGTACTGCAAATCCACGAACTTGTTGTGTTCATCATTACACACGCTTCAAAGGTTTTGAAAATGCCTAAGAATCGATATGCTGCTTGTACGGGACACCGGCAGGCTGCTCTCTGCAGATTGCTTTCTTTGCATAACTTGTTATATGACTCTATGTTGGTTTTTTTGTAATCCTGATAACTTCCAATAAAAATAGATTGAACATAAAATCCCCAATAGACTAAAGGCCACTTTACACACTGTGACATCGCTAGCGATGTCGCTGGTGAAAGCACCTGCCCCCGTCAGTTGTGCGTCACGGGCAAATCGTTGCCCATGGCGCACAACATCGCTAACACCCGTCACACATACCTACCTACCTAGTGACGTCGGTGTGGCCGGCGAACCGCCTCCTTTCTAAGGGGGCGGTTCGTGCGGCGTCACAGCGGCGACACTAAGCGGCCACCCAATAGAAGCGGAGGGGCGGAGATGAACGGCCGTAACATCCCGCCCACCTCCTTCCTTCCTCATTGGATAATCGTTGATTGTTGACACGTCGGTCTAATCAAATATCGTTGCAGCCGCAGGTACGATGTGGTTCCACGTTCCTGCGGTGTCACACATAGCGATGTGTGCTGCCGCAGAAACGGCGAACAACATCGTACCTGCAGCAGCAACGATATTTGATTAGACCGACGTGTCAACAATCAACGATATGGTGAGTATTTTTGATCGTTAACGGTCGTTCCTGCGTTTCACATGCAACAATGACGCTAACGAGGCCGGATGGCACAAATTCTGTGACCCCAACAACATCTCGTTAGCGATGTTGTTGCGTGTAAAGTGGCCTTAACTCAAAGGGCTCAAGCTGAAGGTTTTACAATGGCCCTCACAGTCCCCCGATCTGAACATCATTGAAAATATGTGGTTTGACCTCAAAAGAGCAGTGCGAGCAAGATGACAGAATTGGAAGACTTTTACAAGGAAGAATGGACGAAAATCCCTCAAATAAGAATTGAAAGACCCTTGCTTGGCAACAATAAGTGTTTACAAGCTGTGACACTTGCCATAGAGGGTGCTACTAGGTACTAACCATGCAGGGTGCCCAAACATTTGCATTGGCCCATGTTCCTTATTGTAATTTTTCAAATGTAAAAGTAAAACATTAAAATACTTTTTTTCCCTAAAATACAAACAAAATGTGTCATCTTTAACTGTATGCCTATTAGAGATCATTTCACCTTCAATGTGCTTAACTGTTCACAATGACAGTAATTTTGACTAGGAGAGCCCAAAGTTTTAGGCTATGTGCGCTCTAGAAAGTGACTATTTCTTAAGAAAAAAACGGACCCTTTTAAAGGATCACGCACCTGCGGTAAAAAAACGCACCACAACTGCAACGAAATCCGCATACGGTTTTAAGACGGATTTTCCGCAAGTTGGTCCCTGCGGTTTTTTACCATTATCTATGGCACAAATGACAGGTACCTGCGGAAAAAAGTGACATGCTCATTAATTCCGCGGGTATAAAAAAATGCAGTGTGTGCACAGCATTTTTTTAAAACCCATAGGATTTGCAGGTGAATGACTGCAGCAATGTTAGACACATTTTCTGCAGCAATTCCGGGGTAAATCCGCGGCAAAATCCGCGATAAATCCGCAGCGTGCGCACATTGCCTTACATACCACTGTATGTATGCATACATACATACCTATATATATATTTGTATTTTACTTCACCTTTGTAAGCGCAAAGTTTGTCCCAAAACACAAACACAGCCTGTCCTCAGACTCCCCTATAACAATTAAACAAGTACTCTCCAAGGACAGAAAGTTATAGCGTGAAAAAAACCATACAAATGTATCCAATTTAAATATTGTATTATACAAATTTCATCTTTGTTATTTGTGTTACATAATTTAGAACAATTTCAAAGTGGAACTTCCCTGAGTCTCTTTTCAGGTTTCGGCAGCAGAATTGTTCAGACTTTGACACGAATGGAGCTTGCTCTCTGACTGCTCATTGGAATAGCTAATACAGCCGCCTTTTCTTTCACAGCCTATGCATATAAAGAGAAAGGGCTGTTTTATTTAATCCAGTGAGCAATTACTCAGCAATATTCATGCAAGTGTACCTCCCCGCGCTCGGCTGCAGCCGAGCCGTTCGGGTCCGGGCTCGTTTGGTGGGTGGCTCGAGTGCCTCCGGACCCAGGGGTCATGACGCTCTGCAAGGGGTTGCTGGTGATCTTGATGGGGGATGGTTAGGTAGGTGTACGGCCGGAGCCGTGTTTTGAGTTCGTGACGCCACCCACGGGACGTGGTGAAGGTGTAGACACCATCGCTGCAGTTACGGGGGTACCTGGGGGAGATGGTCGTGCAGCAAGATGTTAACCCCTCCGTGGGCATGGATGGTGGCCCCGGGACCCGTTTGGGGATAGTGGTAGTTGGGCGGTGCAGGGCGGTGCGCGGCCGGATGGCACTGTTGTACTCACGATTATAGACACATGCAAGTCTCTGTAAACAAAGTTGATGGTGGTCGGGGCCCACAGCCGGCTGCGTCTTGTCCCCCACCCGGGTTGGTGGTCTTGGCCTTTCTCCTGAACCTTGTTATGTTTGTGTAAACTGCCTATGCCTCAGCAATGGCAGTCCGCTCCCCGGCTGTATATGTGTCGGTGGAGTCAGTTTGCCCGCAGGCGCTGGCCCGTGGGATCTCTCTGCCTGTGCGGTGGCTTTCTATCCTCCTCGATGGGCTGTTGCCTTCTTTCGGGACTTGGGATTGGAATGGACCTAAAGTCCAGACCTCAATCAGTAAATTCGACGTGGTCCAGTCAGTGGCTTCTGGGCCTCATTCTGGGTCTGAGTATCCCCCTGGTGCTCCGGTTTCCAGTCGGTTCCCCGATTCGGTACCGGCAGCCCACTACCCTGTCCCGGTCACTTACAGTTCCACCTAGCCATCTTCCCGACTCCTGCAGGCCAGGCCACTGCCTCCCTCCTGGCCAAGGTGTGCATGCTACGACCCTCACACCTGTCAGTTTCTGCTGCAGACCTGGGCACAGGTCTGCTGCACTCTACTCCTCAACACTACTCAACTGAACTGTCAACTGACTACCGTTTCTCCTGCCTCAGGCCCTCTGGACTCCTTGGTGGGTGTGGCCAACCACCTGGCTCCGCCCCCTGGTGTGACCATCAAGCCCTGAGGGAGGTGACTAGGTCTTAAAAGGTTGGCTACTGTTACCTTTTTAGGGTGACGGGTGTTTGTGCAAGGGCCTGTCTGTGACTACCTGGCTAGTCCAGGGCGTCACACTCCTCCTTGGTTAATCACAGACCGTCCGCGGGCTGTCTGACCACCACCGTTTATTTTAACTAAAAAAGATAAAAGAGAAAACACTTACAATTATAATAACATTATTTACAATTTTTCAAGCATATGTATGGTTTCTTCCCTTGCGGGAGGCAGTTTGCTTGAACGTTACTAACGGGTAAAAACATTTTTATTAAACTGGAATGGGATGGGACCGGGTCCTTTCAGTCACCCACCCAAACAAACCTAGACCTTGGTGTCAGCACTAAGCAATGGTGCGCACCCCTTTTCCCCAGTCCAGGAAACAGGAACGGGTCCGGGTATTGCCCAAACGGGCCGGGTACAAAGTTCCATACCCGGCAGTCTCTCAGAAGCCCCACGTCCAGGGGACCCCTGACCCGGAGGATTGTCACTGGTTACATTGGTGACAGGGCCTCGGCCATCACATTCCCACAGGCCCTTCCTCCAGTCTGCCTCTCCGGAGGCTGTGGGACCTGAAAGGGTGGTCCGGGACTTATTTACAAACAGGGTAACTTTGCTGCCGACGCAGCCTTCTCCAGCCACTTTCCCACAGTCCACCACAGGGCAGCACGGGTCCCCAATGCCACATTCACTCACTGGTGACACTGTCCAGAAAGACCCCGTCTTCCACTGCCTGCGGTGCGGGTACGGTAACCGGGCTCTGTAGCAGAAACTGTCCTCACTCCTTTAACTCCTTGCCGTCCTCCACCAGGGGCTCCAACCCCTGATGGCGCCCTCTGCGGCTCCGACCGCAGCAGCGTTCAACAAGTCGGGCAAGGTCCTCCTCCTTCCACCCGTGTGCTGGATGGCGTCTCCCGGGAACATGGGGACGTTCAACAAAGGCAGGAGGGTTAATGAAGGAGCAAGTCCTTTAAAACTTGTAACTTTAAAACTTTTAAACTTTGGCGGTTAACTTGCAGTAGTTCTCACAATTGCAGGGGACCGCAGTCCGCCATCGTCGGACGGGTTATCGGGCTCCCCTTCCAGGTGCAATAGATCCCTGGACTATGAACCTCCATCGGGAACGGCGGTGGGGGCAGTGTAAACGGTACCTCTTCTTCCATGAGTTGCGCTACTCCGGGCTCACTTGTCACGGTACTGACGGACTCCAGCTAACAGCTGATGAGGGATGAAATGGGCGTCTGCGTGGCTTTGTCGTGGCGCGGAACTGTGGCTGAGACCCTCTGTTCACGGGCCCACACCACGGCCACCATCCTCCGGACCTCCGCCTTCAAGTCAAGCACCTGCTGCAGGGTCTGTGCCCTTACCCGGACACAGAATCGGCCCAGCTCCCGCTCCAACCAAGAAGCGGTTCATGCAAGGAGCTCGTTCGGATGGTGGTCCTCCGGATCAAAAGCCACTCCGCCTCTGCCGCTTCTGGGTCCCGCCACTCCGGTGACGGTCACCGCTCCACTCGCCTCCCTGAACGCTGACATCCTTTTCTTCTCCCGCGGTCATCAGCAGCCGCCAATTCACCCGCTCCCCCTTGGTCTTTTCGCGGCCTTCCCTTTTCCAGCCGGACAACTTCACTTTGCGACCGCTCACTTTCTCTGCAAGGCCGCATTCTCTGGGGGCGGGGCTTCCGATTTCGCGCCTTTTCTGCGGGGAAGAATACTCTGGCGGGAATCTTTGCGCCAAAAGATGGTGGCAAGATGGCGGATTCTCCAAATTTCGCAACGGATCACCGCTGACTTCAACTTCAAGGCGCACTTCACTGGGTAAGTGAATAAATTCAATCCTGTTCGTGACGCCAGAAGAGTCGATGTGTACCGCCCCGCGCTCGGCTCCGGGCTCGTTTGGTGGGTGGCTCGAGCGCCTCAGGACCCGGGGGTCACGTCGCTCTGCAAGGGGTTGCTGGCGATCTCGATGGGGGGTGGTTAGGTAGGTGTACGGCCGGAGCCGTGTTTTGAGTTCGTGATGCCACCCACGGGATGAGGTGAAGGTGTAGACACCACCGCTGCAGTTACGGGGGTACCTGGGGGAGATGGTCGTGTAGCAAGATGTTAACACCTCTGTGGGCATGGATGGTGGCCCCGGGACCCGTTTGGGGATAGTGGTAGTTGGGCGGTGCAGGGTGGTGTGCGGACGGATGGCACTGTTGAACTCACGATTATAGACACACGCAAGTCTTTGTAGACAAAGTTGATGGTGGTCGGTGCCCGCAGCCGGCTGCATCTTGTCCCCCACCCGGGTTGGTGCTCTTGGCCTTTCTGCTGAACCTTGTTATGTTTGTGTAGACTGCCTATGCCTCAGCAACGGGAGTCCGCTCCCCGGCTGTATATGTGTCGGTGGAGTCCGTTTGCCCGCAGGCGCTGGCCTGTGGGATCTCTCTGCCTGTGTGGTGCCTTTCTATCCCCCTCAATGGGCTGTTGCCTTCTTTCGGGACTTGGGATGGGAATGGACCTAAAGTTCAGACCGCAATCAGTAAATTCGACGTGGTCCAGTGGCTTCTGGGCCTCGTTCTGGGTCTGAGTATCCCCCTGGTGCTCCGGTTTCCAGTCGGTTCCCTGGTTCGGTACCGGTGGGCCATTACCCTGTCCCAGTCCCTTACGGTTCCACCTGGCCGTCTTCCCGGCTCCTGGAGGCCAGGCCACTGCCTGCCTCCTAGCCAAGGTGTGCGGGTTATGACCCTCAGACCTGTCAGTTTCTGCTGCAGACCTGGGCACAGGTCTGCTGCACTCTACTCCTCAACACTACTCAACTGAACTGTCAACTGACTACCGTTTCTCCTGCCTCAGGTCCTCTGGACTCCTTGGTGGGTATGGCCAACCGCCTAGCTCCGCCCCCTGGTGTGACCATAAAGCCCTGAGGGAGGTGACTAGGTTTTAAAAGGTTGGCTGCTGTTACATTTTTAGGGGGACGGGTGTTTGTGCAACGGCCTGTCTGTGACTACCTGGCCAGTCCAGGGCGTCACACAAGCATGTCACAAACATACAGAGGGGAGATTAACCAGAAGTGGATGTACTAGGCCTCTGGATGGGGCCCTTTACTGGGACATCTGGACATAATTTCTTAATTTCTTAATGTACTACTCCAGTGTTTTGTTTTGTTTTTTTTTCCATAGTTGGAGGGGTGGTTTACACCTAAGTTCCCTGCCCCCTGTATTATACTCACCCTCTGGCGTCTTCACCCTTTTTTGATCCCGCAGCAACATTTTGTGCCTGTATTTTCTGACATGTTACGTCACAAGCTCTCAATAAAAGTGTATGAGAAACAGAACGAGGTCAGAATGAGGCTCACATAGACTTGCCTTGAGTTGGGATCTCCCTCACGCTCCATAAATCATTGGAGCTTCCTTTAGATCACAAATCTCCTGAGAACAACTGGACCGGCAGCAATAACAGAAGAGGATGCCAGAAGTGAAATATAAGACAGGGGACAGGCGACTTAGATTTAAAGCACCACTCCAGCGGTGAAATAGAAAAAAAAAATATGCTGGAGTGGTGCTTTAAATGGATTGTCCAGTACAGCTCCTGCTGATGTGGCGCCCCTGACCTGGTCAGGCGTCACTGAGTACTGCACCCATGCTGGGTGAGTGCAAATAGGTAATCCCAAAGGCTGAATAGGGTGTGTACGCACAGACACATAGTGACCAGGTCTCACACACATCTTAGAGGGGACCCCTGGGCAGACCCAGGAGGGGGCATGGCCTCCACATCTCAGCTAGTGGTGCAGTTGAGAAGCTGGAAACTAGAGTAGTGCAGTGGCAGTCAAGGGAAGAAGAGCTGGAGGAAGCCGAGTCTGAAGTGCAGACGCAGCAGAGCGAACACACTAGTCAGACCCTGCAAGTGTAGTGGCTGTTGACGGGGGATTACATTGCCACACAGTCAGCCTGAAAGACTCCTGCAGAAGAGAAAGGACAGGCAGTTGAGTATGGGGACTCCTGGTAATTAAGCACGCACGGGGAACAGGTCCCTAGAGCCAGACATCCATTTAGTCGTCTGCTAAATCCTGCAGGTGGTGGGACTAGAGGTTCCACACCAACCAACACAGAGTCCGAGCATCAGCAGCAACGAGGGGGCCCATAAGGAGGATTGAGCCTGAAGCTATTCACCTTGGTCCACGCTGCCAGCAAATGGGCCAGAAAGGGGAGAAAAGGCAGATGCGACTACCGTGGATGAATCCCACGGTACTTTAAGTCAGGGGTTGTCTGAAACAAGAAGTGCTAGGAAGGTGAGTCAGCAGTCACCCCTATACCAGCCTGAAGGATACCTGGTTCCCTCTGGTCTATTCCAGTATCGCCCGGGTTACCTCACAAAACCAGCTGAACGTGAGTAAACAAGTTGAAAGACATTTTTGGACTGAGACTGAGTTCTTCTGCGACCTGTTGTTCTACACACATACACCCGAGCACCTGGGGGCCAGCCTCACTCTCGGGAGGCCATACCACCAGACTGCAGACACCTCAGATGCTCGTTAAACTGCAGTGGCGGTCACCCATCACCCTGACCACAAAACCGAGAGTGGCGTCACGACTCAGAAGTAAACAACCTGACCTACCTGTTGCCAGAAGGGTCCCTAAGGAGAAGTCCCCGCAGTGTCCCGGAGGCGACCGCTGCAGCACTGTGGTGGGCGACTCACTTAATCAATTCAGGACCTCAAGTAAAATAATAATGTACACTGGAACCTTGGATTACGAGCATAATTGGTTCCAGAACTGTGCTCTTAAACCAAGTTACTCTTATATCAAAGCGAATTTTACCATAGGAAATAATTGAAACATAGACAATTCGTTTCACTACCCAAAAATAATTGCTGTATTAATGTGACGCCCTGGACTAGCCAGGTAGTCACAGGTAGGCCTTTGCACAAACACCTTCCCCTAAAAAGGTACCAGCAGCCAACCTTAAAACCCTGAGTCACCCCTCTCAGGACTTGACATTCACACCCGGGGGCAGGGCCAGGCGGTTGGCCACGCCCACCGTGGAGTTCGGAGAGCCTGAGGCTGGAAAAACAGAGAGATCAGTGACAGGAGTGGAGGAGAGTGGTAGCAAAGAGTAGACGTCTGTCAGGGATCTGGGTCGGAGCCCGGATACCCTGTGGCCAGGAGGCAGATGGTAGTGGCCGCCTGCAGGAGCTGGGATTACAGCCGGTGGAACCGTAAGGGACCGGGACTGGGTAGTGGCCCGCCGGTACCAAACCGGGGAACCGATTGGAAACCGGAGCACCAGGAGGAGTACTCAGACCCAGTACAAGGCCCAGAAGCCACTGGACCGAGTCGAATTCACTGATTGGGGTCTTGACTTTAGGTCCTTTCCCACCCAAGACCTGTCTGAAGACAACAGCCCAACCAGAGGGATAGAAAGCCACCACCCAGGCATCGAGATCCCACGGGCCAGCGTCTGCGGGCACACGGGCTCTGCCGGCACACACAAAGCTGGGGAGTGGACTACCGTTGCTCAGGCATAGGATTCACCATTCTACTAAAAAGTGAGGTGCAGGAGAGAGGCGTAAACCACCAACCTGAAAAAGGAGAAAAGCGCAGTCGACTGCGGGCACCATCCATTATCTTGTTTGGTTTACCAGAGACTCCAGTGTGTCTGTAATAGTGAGTACAACAGTGCCCTCGGGCCGCGCACCGCGCCGCACCGCACCGACTAGCCAGTACGCATCCATCCCCCCTCGGGCCCCCGGGACCATCACCCCCCTACCCACGGAGGGGTCAACACCAAGCTGCACAACACAGTCCCCGGGTGCCTAGTCAACGGCAGCAGTGGTGTCCATCCATTCACCCCAACCCGTGGGTGGCATCACGTACTTAACCCCCAAAAACAACGGCGGCCTCGGCCGTGGACCTCCCCACCGAACACCACCCCTCACGTAGCGCCAGCATCCCTTCAGAGCGACGTGACCCCCCTGGGTCCGGGAGGAGCTTGAGCCACCCACCGACGAGCCCGGATCCGAGCGGCTCGGCAGCCGGCCGAGCCCCGGGGCGGTACACATCGGCCTCTTCTGGCGTCACGTACAGGATTGAACCCATCCACTTACCGGTGGACGTGCGCCTTGAAGTTACAGTCAGCGGTGTCCCGTTGATAAATTGCAGAATCCGCCATCTTTGGGCGTGAAGTTTCCCGCCAAAGCTGTCTTCTCCAAGAAAAGAGCGGGAGAGTGAAGCCCCGCCCCCGGAGAACAGAGCGGTGCTGAAAGAAAGCGGAGTGCCCCAAAAAGACCAAGGGGGAACGGAGGAAAGATGTCCGTGCCTAACGTGGATGGCGGAGGAGCGTCGGCCGCGGGAGTGGCAGCACCCGAAGACGGGAATGTAACGGCCCTCGCTCCGGTCGCAGAAGTGGGAGAGGCCGCGGGTCCAGCGGTCGCCCAGGTAATGCTGATCTCCTTGCCCTACATGCCCGGTGCTACCTGGCTACCTCAGTATGATGAGAAGCCTGATGCCTTGCAGGTGTTCCGGAAAAAGATAAGCACAATCCTTGACTTGTATGCCATGACCGGCAGACAGCGTGCGACGGTAGTGCTAGGGAAGCTGACCGGCGCGGCTGAGCAGGAGACGGAAACCTGGGCAGACGCGTACTGTGCCTCGGTGACCACTATCTTCGAGAAACTCCAGACCACTTTTGAAACCCACACCTGAGTTGCGGATGCAGTTCTACCAATGTCGGCAACAGCCCGCGGACAGTATAAGAGACTATGCCTTGCGCCTGCAGACAGCCCTCCGGACGCTGAGGCGGGTGGACACCATCAGTGAGGCCGACAGCAACAAGATACTAGTGGAGCAGTTCCTGCAGGGACTGGGGTCTGCTGAAGATCGCAAACAGCTGCGGTTATGGACTTTGGAGCACGCCGACCTAGACTTTGCAGTACTAAAGGAGTGGGCCATCAAGGCCCTGCAAGCACCAACCATCGGCACTCCTGATGCGATCCCTTGGCCGGTCGAAACCGCTCCCGTCTCGGTAGTGCCCCCTCCCTTGGCTCTACCGGCCCCTGCCGCACCCGTTGGGATGATGGAAGAGCTGGCCTTGCAGGTCCGACGCATGAACGAAGACCTCACCCGGATCCTCGCCGCACTCCAGCTATTGACGAGAGCCAAGCCCCAGGATTAGATCCAGCTCGCCGGTCCGCAGGATGTCCCTTGGATGCAGCGGAGGAAGAACAACGACCCGCGGTATGGGCCACCTGTCTGCTACAGATGCAACAAGCCTGGCTATTACTCTAGGCGATGCCCGTTAAACGAGCAACCCCTGAGACCAAGGGCCAATCCTCAGGAGTAGACCCTCACGGCCCGACTGATTGGCGAGACCGGTATGTTGGAGGTGCCCCATCATCTCCCTGGCAGTGGATGGCGTCCCGACCATGGCCCTGTTGGACACTGGATCACAGGTAACGACCATGCCCTACACATTATACAAGCGATATTGGGCTGATAGTGAACTTGCCCCTCGCGACGATAGCATGACTATTATTGCAGCCAATGGGCTCCCTATGACCCAGGTGGGATTCAAGGAGGTGACCCTGACTGTGGGACGGACCCAGCTGAAATGCCAGGGGATAATTGTGGTGCTGAATGAGTCCAGTGATCGTAACCCGAAAGTGGTCCTGGGGACCAACCTGATTGAGCACTGTATGGGAGAAGTGTTGAGCCTGTTGCAGCAGCTTTCTGCCACTGCAGGAGGGGGTCGGCAGAGGGCACTGCAGCATGAAATCCGGGCCCTCCTGCATCAGCAGCCAGTAAACCTGATGGGTGGAGAGATTGGTGGAGTTCGGGTGATGGACGCAGCCCCTTTGGTGGTACCGCCAAGGAGCGAGATGATGATTTGGTGCAGGGCAGCAGTAGACCCCCAGGGGCGGGATTACCCGGCGATGGTAGAGCCCTCGCCTTCAGAGCACTGGCTCACAGTAATGGCAGCCAAGGGGGTGATTGACGTCAAAAAGGGGAAAGTGCCGGTGAGAGTGCTGAATTACGGAGAGGAAGAGGTTAGGCTCCCCCGCTACGCCACCATAGCTAAACTGTTCACCATAGACACCCACGCTATCCATGAAACCATCCCCACTACCCCAGCACCCAACACAAGCAGTGACACCCCATCCATGCAGCTAGAGGAATGGTGCCGGGAGTTGCATGTCGGCACCAAGTCTACCCCGGTACACCACAAAGAGGGGGTATACAGGGTAGTACAGGAGTACGGGCAGATTTTCAGCAAGCACCCACTAGACTTCGGGAGGATTAAGGAGGTTCAACACCATATCCCCACAAGCACACATCCACCCATTAAAGAAAGGTATAGGCCGATCCCACCAGCACACTATCAATGCGCCAAAGACATGTTGAGGAACATGAAGGACGCAGGGGTCATCCGGGATAGTTGTAGTCCCTGGGCAGCTCCGTTGGTGCTGGTAAAGAAGAAGGATGGTACCATGAGAATGTGTGTGGATTACCGGAAGAGCAATCAGATAACGCATAAAGATGCCTACCCTCTCCCCCACATCGAAGAGTTGCTGGCTGCACTAAAGACTGCTAATTATTTCTCTACCCTAGACCTTACCAGTGGATACTGGCAGGTGGCGGTTGCACAGGAAGATCATGAGAATACCGCATTTGCTACCCCCATGGGACTCTGCGAGTTCAACAGTATGCTGTTCGGGCTGTGCAATGCCCCCAGCACCTTCCAACAGCTCATGGAGTGCTGCTTGGGGCATCTCAACCTCAAGACTGTTCTATTGTATTTGTATGACGTGATTGTGTATTCCAAGATATACGAGACCCACCTGGAGCACCTGGCAGAAGTGTTCGCGGCCCTCTCCAGGTACGGGATGAAGCTGAAGCTCTCCAAGTGCCATCTGCTGAAACCCAAGGTGCAGTACCTCGGACACGTGGTGAGCGCAGAAGGTGTAGCCCCGGATCCTGAGAAGGTTGCTGCTATCCAGAGCTGGCCGTGACCGACCACGGTGAAGGAGGTGAGGCAGTTCCTGAGCCTAGTGGGCTACTACCGCTGTTTCATCAAGGGGTACACAAAGATGGCCGCGCCCATGCAAGACCTCCTCGTGGGACAGACCAAGAACGAGAGAGCCCCTGGGCCCCCGTTTTGTCTGGGGCGAGAAGCACGAGGAGTCTTTCCACCAGTTGAAGTCAGCCCTGACAAGGGGAAGAAATCTTGGCTTTCCCCGATTACGGCCTCCCGTTCGTCCTCTACACCGACGCCAGCAATGTGGGCCTGGGTGCGGTCCTATCCCAGGTACAGGACGGGAAGGAGAAAGTGATCGCCTATGCTAGCAGAAAACTCCAGCCAACGGAAAGGGACCCCGAAAATTACAGCTCCTTCAAGCTTGAGTTCTTAGCCATTGTGTGGGCGATAACCGAAAGGTTTAAGCATTACCTCGCGGCGGCGAAGTTCACTGCCTACACGGACAACAATCCGTTGACACATCTGGATACAGCCAATCTGGGTGCCCTGGAGCAGCGGTGGATGGCTCGACTGTCCAATTACGATTTCACTATCAAGTACAGGGCTGGCCGCAAGAACACCAACGCGGATGCGCTGTCTTGGATGCCGCACCTACCCGATGAAGGGGTGGAGGACGACGACCTTGAGGAAATTGAGCTACCCGCGTTCCATCGGCCACGGGATGAGAAGCCCTGCGCTAACCAACAGCAGGCGAATCTTGATCCGCTGCCCAGCCAAGGGTAGCAAGAAGCTCAAGACCAGGAACCTGCAGTCAAGTTGGTCAAAACCATGATTGCGCAGGACTCTTCCAGGAAGGACCCCGCATCCCCCTCAGAAGCTCAGCGGTTGTGGAAGGAGAGAGACCGGCTGTACTTACATCAAGGGAAGCTGTATAGGGAGCTGATCAACCCGAAGACCCATGAGAAGGTTCGCCAACTGATGGTCCCCCAGACAAGCGTGCCCAAGGTCCTGCAGGCCTACCATGATGGCCCAGGGCACTTCGGTTGGAAGAAGCTGGAAATGTTGCTGAGGGAGTGGTTTTACTGGAGGGGGATGCGAGAGTCTGTAGAGGCCTGGTGCCAAGAATGTGGCCCCTGTGCACTGAGGAGGCGGGACGAAGCCAGCCAGAAAGCCCCTCTACAACCGATGATCACCCACCAGCCGCTGGAATTGGTCGCCCTGGACCACGTCAAGCTCACGCCCAGCCGAAGCAGGTATACCTATGCCCTGACCATTGTGGACCACTACTCAAGGTTCATGGTGGTTGTCCCCGTTAAAGACTTGACGGGCCTACCGCAGCTAGAGCCTTCCAGGCCTACTTGTTCCGACTGCACGGCTACCCGGAAAAGGTGCTCATGGACCGGGGCCCAGCCTTTGAAGCAGAGGTGTTCCAGGAGTTTTGCCACTTGTATGGGTGCAAGAAGATCCGGACCACACTATACCAGGCCCAAACTAATGGGATGTGCGAGAAAATGAACCACCTGGTCCTGAACCTCCTCAAGACACAACCGTTGGAGGAAAGGAACCTGTGGCCGGAGGAACTGCCTGATCTGGTGGACATGTACAATAACATCCCCTGCAGTCCCACCAAGTGCACGCCCGCGTACCTAATGAGAGCCTGACCGGAACGGTTGCCTGTGGACCTGGAAATGGACATAGAAGCGCCCGAAGCTCTTCCCTCCACTGCCAACAGGGATGCCAAGCGACTGACGCAATACTGACGGATCCAGGAGTATGTGGAGCGGAATCTGTGCCAGAGCCGAGAAAAGCAGGAGCAGCGCTTCAACAAGCGGGCTTCGGCTGCCCCCTTTGAACCCGGAGATGTGGTACTGAAGCGCAAGAGAAGGACGCATAAGCTCGACGATCAATGGGAGAGGACCCCATATGTCATACAGCCTACTGGATGGGAGAACAAGAAGACCTATCTGATCAGTCGTGACCAGGGGAAGACCACGGCTACCGTTTCCAGGGACCACCTGAAGAGATGCCCGGATCCCTTGAAACTGGTAGATGAGGCTCCAGTTCCCGTGCCGAGCGGGGAAAAGAGGAAAGAGGTGATTCATACTGTGATGGGTGACTTCCCAGCAGACTGGCCTATGCAGAGTGGTGCGGTGATTGTTCCCGTAATAATGTTCCCACAACCGGTGGAGGAAATGAAGACGGAGACGCCCGCCAGCGAGCCACCTGAACAAGCGCCCAGGGATGCACCTACACCACGCCCCCGAAGGTCTCTACCCGCTATACCTGACACACGGGAAGAGGGACCGGTCGTCCCCTCTGTCCCGCCTCCTCCCCCTGACAATGCTGGGCCCAGGAGGTCTACACGCCCCAACCTAGGTAGGCCCCCGCTTAGGTACAGGGAAAATGCCATCTAGGAGCGCAACATGTTGATTGTGAAAATAACTGAATGAATGAGCACCAATCATCCGAGACTTTCACCTGATTAACATGATGAGTAGAGGGTAGCAAATCCCGGCTTCCAAGTTGAAAAGTCCCCTTTGGGACCATACTGCCCGTTCCCGTTGGGACTTTGTTGAGTTTCTGCTTTAAAAATGAACATGGCTGAGAACTTGCAGGCCACTCAAAAACTTTTGGGCTTGTAAATAATCCAGGACCGGCCCCGTTTCACAGTCTCCAGAGAGCCAGGTTGGAGGATGGGCCTGCGGGAAAATGATGGCCGAGGCCCCGGCACCACTGCAACCGGTGGCGATCCTCCAGATCCAGGGGTCCTCTGGACGTGGGGCCCCTGAGAGACAACCGGGTGTGGAACTCTGTACCTGTCCCGTAAAGCAAAACCTGGGCCCGTTCCTGGACTGGGGAAGAGGGGTGCTGCCTGTTTCTTAGGGGTTCAGGCTGCTTGGGTGGGCAAGCGGAAGGACCCGGTCCCATTACTGTTATTAATAAAAATGTTTTTAAGTTAACAACAGTTAAAGAATGTGCCTCCCGTAAGGGAAGATCCAGAAACATGCTTAAATGTACAAAAGTTATTATAAATGTAAATATGTTTTATCTTTTTCAGTTTAAAGCAACAAAATAAACCGGTGGTGGATGGGCAGCCCGCGGACGGTCTGCATTAAACCAAGGGGGAATGTGACGCCCTTGACTAGCCAGGTAGTCACAGGTAGGCCCTTGCACAAACACCTTCCCCTAAAAAGGTACCAGCAGCCAACCTTAAAACCCTGAGTAACCCCTCTCAGGACTTGACGTTCACACCCGGGGGCGGGGCCAGGCGGTTGGAGTTCAGAGAGCCTGAGGCTGGAAAAACAGAGAGATCAGTGACAGGAGTGGAGGAGAGTGGTAGCAAAGAGTAGACGTCTGTCAGGGATCTGGGTCGGAGCCCGGATACCCTGTGGCCAGGAGGCAGATGGTGGTGGCCGCCTGCAGGAGCTGGGATTACAGCCGGTGGAACCGTAAGGGACCGGGTAGTGGCCCGCCGGTACCAAACCGGGGAACCAATTGGAAACCGGAGCACCAGGAGGGGTAGTCAGACCCAGTACGAAGCCCAGAAGCCACTGGACTGAGTCGAATTCACTGATTGGGGTCTGGACAGACCCGACTGAAGACAACATCCAAGACCCGACTGAAGACAACAGCCCAGAGGGATAGAAAGCCACCGCCCAGGCATCGAGATCCCACGGGCCAGCATCTGCGGGCACACAGGCTCTGCCGGCACACACAAAGCTGGGGAGCGGACTACCGTTGCTCAGGCATAGGAGTCACCATTCTACTAAAAGTGAGGTGCAGGAGAGAGGCGGAAACCACCAACCTGAAAAAGGGGAAAAGCGCAGCCGGCTGCGGGCACCGTCCACCATCTTGTTTGTTTTACCAGAGACTCCAGTGTGTCTGTAATAGTGAGTACAATAGTGCCCTCGGGCCGCGCACTAGGCCGCACTGCACCGACACGCCAGCACGCATCCATCCCCCCTCCTTAGCACCCTCGGGCCCCGGGACCATCACCCCACTACCCACGGAGGGTTCAACACCAAGCTGCGCAACACCGTTCCCAGGAGCCTAGTCATTGGCAGCAGTGGTGTCCATCCATTCACCACAACCCGTGGGTGGCGTCACGAACTTAACCCCCCAAAAACAACCGCGGCCTTGGCCGTGGACCTCCCCACCGAACACTACCCCTCATGTAGTGCCAGCATCCCTTCAGAGCGACGTGACCCCCCTGGGTCCGGGAGGAGCTCGAGCCACCCACCGACGAGCCCGGTTTCGAGCAGCTCGGCAGCCGGCCGAGCCCCGGGGCGGTACATATATACAAACATATTACAGTAATACAAAATAATGTACTGTATTCATATAAAATTATTACAGTACACTAATACAAAATACTGCACAGTAAAAAACATAAAACAAATTAAACTGCACTTTAGCTTACAATAAGATTGTTGGCGTGCGAGAGGTTCAGTACAAGCATTGTGCTGTACTGTTTAGCCGAAAGAGAGTACAATATTGTATCCACAAATGCAAATTGATAGACATGCTATGCAGTATATACTGTACTGTATATACTGTGAACAGTATACAGTACATATGTACAGAAAGTTACCTCCAGAGCGGGTCAGAGCGCGGTGAAAGGATGGAATTATTAGTGTGCACGGTGAGGATTTGCTCTTATTGTAAAGCATTGCTCTTAAACTAAGGTAGACATTTGTAAAAAGCTTTGCTTGTCTTGCAAAACGCTCTCAAACCACGTTACTCTTAATCCAAGGTTCCACTGTATATTCGTCTAGTGCAGCAAGGCCCTTCCAGCTATGTCAGCGTCGCTCCAATGAGTGATGTGTCTAGTTGTGTCACTAGCAGGTTACAGCCAATGAGAGGTCGCTCTTTGGCTTCAGTTCATCATTATTCCCTCTGGGAGGATGTCCCCTCTAACAAAATAATAGAGACTGCATCTGTATCACATCACCTTTCACTAATTGCAGAGGTCATGTGATACAACAATGTTGCATCACTCACCAGGAACAATGGCGCCGACATCACTGGAACAACGTCAGTTTAGAAGTTGAGTATATACTGGTTATTTCATATGTTGTTGTGAAGTGATTAAAGGGAATCTGTCAGTAGGATCAATCCATGGGTCTGTAGGTCATAGAAACATAAATAACATGATACCTTGTTAGCAAAAATCCACTACTGCCATTATAGATAATACCGAGGCCACATAATTAAATGTGCCAGCGGGATAGCATAAACTCCAAAATCATATTAACAACTGGGGGACAAGGAGTATGGCATGCAAAAAGGTAATACATTTATTTGACAAACAACAGATAAATACAAATATATAATACATTATATGACATATAAAAGAAAAATATATGATGAAGTTGGACAAAAATGTGATCCTTATGCATACACACATCGAGAGAAGATGACAGTATAAAAAGTGTATTTAGAGAAGGGGTAAATAATGAAAGATTCTATGTGGACATGAGCAGAACAAGTCTAAAGGGGGCTTTACACGGTAGCGATATCGGTAACGATATCGCTATCGTGCGTACCCGCCCCATCGTTTGCGCGACACGGGCATATCGCTGCCCGTCGCGCAAAAAATCACGCTCCCCCTTCACACGGCTTACCTGCCCTGCGACTTCGCCATGGGGGGTGGGTCGTGCGGCGTCACAACGACGTCACACGGCAGCCACCCAATAGAAGCGGAGGGGCGGAGATGAGCAGGACGTAAACATCCCGCCCACCTCCTTCCTTCCGCATTGGCGGTGGAGGCAGGTAAGGAGATGTTCCTCGCTCCTGCGGTGTTACACACAGCGATGTGTGCTGCCGCAGGAACGAGGAACAACATCGCTAATGAGAGGTGAACGATTTTGGGTTTTAGGACGACCTCTCCACGGCAAACGATTTTCGCCACTTTTGCGATCGTTTTAGGTTGCACATAAGTGTCACACGCTGCGATAACGTTAATGACGCCGGATGTGCGTCACAAACAACATGACCCCGACGATAAAACATAAACGATATTGTAGCTTGTAAAGCCCACTTAACAACTGAGATAAAGACTTTTTCTGAAACAATTTCTACTTTAAAGTGCAAGTGCCAATCTCACAAAAAAGACTATGTCCAACCCATGTCTCCCACATCAACAAGACCTCCTTTCCAGCAGACACATTAACCCCAATGTACATTTCGCTTTCTTTGGACTATTTACATAGACTTCTGTATTGAACCGCTTCCTCAGGGGGATCAGCCAAGTTACTTGTCAGCTTGACACTTGCACTTTAAGGCCCTGTGCACACGCTGCAGATTTACCACGGATTTGCCACGGATTTGCTGCAGAAATGTTGTTGAATTTTCGCTGCGGAATTAATGTGTATGTCACTTATTTTCCGCAGTTACCTGCGGTTTTTGCCATAGATAATGGTAAAAATCTGCGGGGACCAACTTGCAGACCGTTGTTCCCCATCGCCTGACCCCCAGGCTCCATGACCTCGAGGATCCGGTGATGTCACGTCAACTTCCTGACCACATGACATCACCATGGCCAGCCGCAGTCTCCGTGAGTGATTGGCTGTGGGCAGTGTTTCACCACTCAGCACAGCCCAGCGTGACAGCCCGTCAGCTCCCAGCTCCCTCCTCCCTCACAGTAGAGCTCCGCAAGCAGGAGACACACTGGACTGTGATGAGCAGTGAAACATTGCCCACAGCTCAGTGACTCAGGAAGACTGGGGCTGGCCGCGGTGATGTCACGTGATCAGGAAGTTGACGTGACATCACGGGATCCCCGAGGTCATGGAGCCCAGGGGTCAAGCGATGGGGAAGAGCAGACTGCAATAGCGCCACTCACAGCCACTATTGCCAACATAAGGTACTTGAGAGAAACATTGTTTCTTAAAATATCGATCTAGCAAATAATAAATATGGGTGAACCACTTATTTAAATCACAGGTATAAAGGTATAATTTTATTTGGCTTCCTTTCATCTTCATACTCTTATAAACGGCTTAGGAGGGTTGATCCTACTGACAGATTCCCTTTAAGCAGGGGTTTTCCAGTAATGGACACCCCCTTTAATTACCATATTTAGTAATTTAAAACATCTTAGCTTTCACAGTAGAAGAGATTTTTTTTCTTTTGCTTGACAACGCTTTTAATGTGTGTGTATGCATTATGAAGCTGAGCTCCAATAAAATGGCCCTTCACAAATGGCTGTTTTCTTTAAGTCAAAGAGTATGAACTTTAGAAGGTGGAACGACGGCTCTGGAGAAGCAGTGCTGTTACTTGCCTTGGCACCATAGCTGGAATGCCAGAAAATTATGCATAAAATAACTTAAGGGGCATAGGTTTGAGTACAGGAACACAGCAGGAGACCAGCCAAGTACCACACCCAGAGTTTCTCACGACACCCTAAACTTACACCAATGTGCTGATATTCAGAACCCGCTGTTTTTCCTCTCTCATGCTAATAATATAGGACACACACTTTTACAACAGCAGATTCTTCAGCTTTTTCTTTTAGTTCATTCTTATTTTCCTCCTTTTCTTATTGTCTACTTTTATAGACCCTCACCCCCCTCTCCTCTCTTCATGCAGACCTGTTACAACAATGCATAGTTGGGAAATTCTTAAAATCCCAATGTGCCGGTTTTAAGACACAGCATGACGGAAAACGTGGGGTTGTGCTAAGGCTGTCATAGCCCAAGGGACGCGATGCATAATTCATGAGCATAATTAGAAGGACAGGCAGAGACATTAGCTTTGATATCTGTGTCATTATTTCATATCTTTAGCCTTTCATGCATTTCCTCCCTCCTCCGTCTGTCCATGGAGCTGACAGCTTGTCTATCATTCTCAGCCTCGCTCTACCTGAGGCTCACTGTTTTACAAGCTTCCATTTGGCATTGATCTGTCGGTACACATGCTTTTTTGACTTTAAACCCTATTTGTCTTCCCATGTAGCTATATTTGGAAGTGTTAATTACACATGTTGAACCAAAGGGCTACAAGTTACAAGGAATTAAAAATTTTACTTTTTGAGTGGCAGAGTCAAATGCTCGTGTCACGTCGGGAGCCCTCGATGGGGATGACTGGACCGGATGCATTCTCCCAAGGGTAGAACAGAAATTCAGCGTTCACAAATAACGGAGACATAGCCTGTCCCCACTGTGCAGTAACTGCACCTGTTTTCCCCAAGCAAGAGGTACAATGACTTTCAATGTGATTACTTTCTTTCATACTTGTAAAAGATTAATGACTATAAAAGCGCTCTAATGCAATTTTAATCAGTTGCGCCTTTCAATATACTGTACTGTTAAAATGAAATAAGAGACTGATATCTAGGTAATGAGTGCGGCGGGTTCCTAAGCCATTTATTGCTTTATATGCTTCATATAGAAAGTCATGTAATGATTAAAAATTTGTTCTTTAGACAAAGACTAAAAAAACTGAATTTGTCAAAGTGAATATCAGTGAAGCATATACCAGATGTGACATATTATGCAAGTTCCTAGCACAGAGTCTATTGGGAAATATCCATATTCTCCAGTCTTCCTATTTCAATGAGCTATTATAATGTCCACATATATGCCTATAACACTGTCAGCAAGCTGAACATATGTTTTCTTAAGTGTTTAGTGTATGAAAACTAAACCAGCTACATGCTAGATCTAACTCACAAAAGCAAGTATTAAATAGATTATATGTTTGTATCTAACAATCTCTATCACTGATTATAATATACAGTATAACAAGTCCTAAAAAAAGGAGGAGAGGATCAGCACTTCCTTAAAATCATGAGTTCAATCTTTATTGGTGACAAAAATATCCATTAAAAGCAATGTTCATACATTAAAAAGATATCATTTCTCTGATATGTTTCTGGCTACAAACCCTTAGGGGTACTTTGCACACTATGACATCGCATGCCGATTGTAGCGATGCCAAGCGCAATAGTCCCCGCCCCCGTCGCAGCTGCGATATCTTGTAATAGCTGCCGTAGCGAACATTGTTGCTACGGCAGCTTCACATGCACTCACCTGCCCTGTGACGTCGCTCTGCCGGCGACCCGCCTCCTTCCTAAGGGGGCGGGTCGTGCGGCGTCACAGAGGCGGCAATAGAAGCGGGGGGCGGAGATGAGCGGGACGTAAACATCCCACCCACCCCTTCCTTCCACATTGCAGGCGGGATGCAGGTAAGGAGATGTTCCTCACTCCTGCGGCTTCACACACAGCGATGTGTGCTGCCGCAGGAACGAGGAACAATATCGTACCTGTCGCTGCAGTGAAATTATGGAAATGACCGACACTACACAGATCACCGATTTTCAACGCTTTTGCGATCGTTTATCGGTGCTTCTAGGCTTTACACGTTGCGACGTCGTTACCGGCGCTGGATGTGCGTCACTTTCGATTTGACTACGACGAGATCGCAGCAGCGATGTCGCATCGTGCAAAGTACCCCTTAGTGTCACGGGTGAAAGCCAGCCATGTGGCTTCTGGCAATAGAAGGTCACAGCGTTTGGCTGCGCAAAATACTCCCTGACTTTCCATTGTTTCTGTTGTCAGTACTCCTTGGTGTAGGTAGCTTTCCTGCTGGATTCATCTGTCCCCCTTTTGGACCCAGCAGGAGCTCTACTTTCACCCAGCTGCTGATTATCAGCATTCTCTTGGTGCCTTTATACCCCTTCCTTTGGACTGGTGCTGGTGATATTATTCAGTTCATTCAGCCCTCTGTGATATCGTGGCTGAAAACTCTGCTGAACATCTACCTGTATCATCTGTGGATAAGTTGTTAATGCATTTTGCTCTGAGTGTCCTCCTTGAATCGTCTATAGTGGTTAGTGAGGTTGATGAAGAGCCCATCCCATTGATTCCCTATTGAGGGCCCAGGACTGGGGATACCTAGGGTCAAGTATCCGGTTTGGCCCATAAGTGCAAAACCTATCTAGAGTGGTGAGGAACGGCAGGGACCAGAGGTAGGTTTTGTTAGGGGTCACCTTCTTCCCTTTCCCTAGACACAGGGTTTCCCTTCCCATTTGCCATGCGCTTGGTACTTCTTCATACCTAGCGTGACACTTAGGCGGGGTTTGCACGTTGCGACATCGCAAGCCGATGCTGCGATGTCGCACGCGATAGTCCCCGCCCCCGTCGCAGGTACAATATCGTGTGATAGCTGGCGTAGCGAAAATTATCGCTACGTCGGCTTCACACGCACTCACCCGCCCTGCGACCGTCGCTCTGGCCGGCGACCCGCCTCCTTCCTAAGGGGGCGGGTCGTGCGGCATCATAGCGACGTCACACGGCAGGCGGCCAATAGCGGCGGAGGGGCGGAGATGAGCAGGATGTAAACATCCCGCCCACCTCCTTCCTTCCGCATATCCTACGGAAGCCGCGGTGACGCCGGTAGGAGATGTTCCTCGCTCCTGCGGCTTCACACACAGTGATGTGTGCTGCCGCAGGAACGAGGAACAACATCGGACCGTCGCGTCAGCGTAATTATGGATTACGCCGACGCTGCACCGATGATACGATTACGACGATTTTGCGCTCGTTAATCGTATCATCTAGGCTTTACACACTACGATGTCGCATGCGATGCCGGATGTGCGTCACTTTCAATTTGACCCCACCGACATCGCACCTGCGATGTCGTAGTGTGCAAAGCCGCACTTAGTCATAAATTGCCAACAATTCCTATTTTGGCTGCATTTCCAAAATGAGCTTTTCACAAGAAGTTGCAGAATTTCTGCACCTAATATGTACACTACATTACTAGATTTTTTTTTATTGTACTCTTATCGCACTTAACATGGCATTTTTTGTCTCTTATTGGTATGTAATTGTGACGCCCTGGACTAGCCAGGTAGTCACATACATATCAACACACACACCTCCCACCCTAGACAGTAACAACAGTCAATCAAAAATCCTTGTTGCCTCCCTCCAGAGTCTGATGTCCACACCAGGTGGGGCGGAGCCAGGCCTGGAGGCGGGAAAAGTGACAGATGAGTTTAGGAGGCGATAGTGAGAGGAGTAAAAACGTCTGCGTGTGCCTGGGTAGGAGCCCAGGCACTGACAGCAAGGTTGGCAGATGGTGGTGGCCATCTGCAGGAGTTGGTGGAACTCTGCGAAGCCGTAAGGACCGGGGTCAGGCCTTGGCCCGCCGGCACCGAATCGGGGAGCGGAGTGAAGCTAAGCACACAGGCAGGGCCATCGGACCCCGACCAGGCTTGGAGCTGCCGTCAATAGTCAAATCCTAGTGTGACAAGAACCCAACAACCAAGTCCCAACAGAAGGCAACCGCTCACACCGTGAAGATATACAGCCACCGCCACAGGCTAGAGATCCAAGGGCCAGCGCCTGCGGGAAAATGGGCTCCTACGGCACCTATACGCCGGGAAGCGGACTACCAGTGGGCAGCCACAGGAGTCAGAACATTCTACAAGGTGCAGGGAAAGACAGCCACCATCAGCCGTCCGGGGAGAGCACAACAACAACACTGCAGCCGGCTGCGGAACCCGTCCATCCGGCCGTTTTGGTTTACCAGAGACTCTGTCAGTGATTGTCTGAGTGAGTACACCAGTGCCGTCCGGCACCGCGCCGCGCGGTCCCTGCACCCCAGCCATCCAGCCTCCCCGTTACATCACCGGGCCCCGGGAACACCAACCCCCCTACCCACGGAGGGGACAACATATCAGCTGCACCCTACCATCTCTCCCGGGAACCCCGTTACCAGCAGCGGTGGTGCCATCATCACCACGTCCCATGGGTAACGTCATGAACAATCTCCCTAAACATACCACCCCTTTTCACTCACAAGCGAGGAGCGCTGCTCGAGTCCCCGGGTCCGTCCCACCGCTCGAGCCGCCGAGCAGCAGCAGCAGAAGCCCCAGACCCGAGCATGGCGAGCGCATCCCCTCCGCCCGCGAAATAATGTTTTAGGTAAAGCTTTGCTTTTGATACTTCCTGGTATTTGGCTTTGACAAAACTTTATTAATATACTTATATGCTGATTGTTTTTAATGTGTTTATGCAGTTGAAACGCACTAAAAATGCTTGAATGTTTTTTAGCTGCATTTCTTTATGCATCTAATGCAAGTCTATAAGGCTCCTTTCACATTGCATTTTGCCTTACATTCACAGGTCCCGTCGGGGCATCCGTCCGAACCGTCCCTCCCCCACCCCGCAAAGCGTGTTTCGGACGCATGCGCCGGCAGGGCCATTCACTGCAATTGAGCACACTATGTTAGCATGTGCTCTGTTTTGTGCCATTTTTGCACATATTCGTTTTCTGCAGACGGACACCCGAACGTAGTCGACTAGTCTTTTGCTTTCATTACTACTTTGCACACTCTTGGCGTTCTCTTGATGAGCTTCAAGAGGTAGTCACCGGAAATTGTTCTCCAACAGTCTTGAAGGAGTTCCCAGAGATGCTTAGCACTTGTTGGCCCTTTTGCCTTCACTCTGCGGTCCAGCTCACCCCAAACCATCTCGATTGGGTTCAGGTCTGATAACTGTGGAGGCCAGGTCATCTGGCATAGCACCCCATCACTCTCCTTCTTAGTCAAATAGCCCTTACCCAGCCTGGAGGTGTGTTTGGGTTTATTGTCCTGTTGAAAAATAAATGATGGTCCAACTAAACGCAAACCGGATGGAATAGCTCACCGCTGCAAGATGCTGTGGTAGCCATGCTGGTTCAGTATGCCTTCAAATTTGAATAAATCCCCAACAGTGTCACCAGCAAAGCACCCCCACACTATCACACCTCCTCCTCCATGCTTCACGGTGGGAACAAGGCATGTAGAGTCCAGCCGTTCACCTTTTCTACAAAGACACGGTGGTTGGATCCAAAGATCTCAAATTTGGACTCATCAGACCAAAGCACAGATTTCCACTGGTCTAATGTCCATTCCTTGTGCTCTTTAACCCAAACAAGTCTCTTCTGCTTGTTGCCTGTCCTTAGCAGTGGTTTCCTAGCAGCTATTTTACCATGAAGGCCTGTTGCACAGTCTCCTCTTAGCAGTTGCTCTAGAGGTGAGGTGTGTCCAAACTTTTGGTCTGTACTGTATATATATATATATATATATATATATATACAGTATATATATATATATATATATATATATATATATATATCTATATATATATATTTACTATTTTGAAGCTAAAAAGACAGCACACAGACATCAAAAGAGAAATGATGGATAACAAATATGAGAGTTCTCTAGTAGTAGTAGTGTTCAATTAGATTCAAGGCCTGTGTCTTTGTAACCGTGCCCAGAGAGTGACTGTAAGTATTTGTGAGTAAGGGATGCTAGTCAGGGCTCGACCATTAGGGCACATAAAGTGCTGTAAATAATGATGTATCTATACAGGAGCGGGAAGCTCTCTCCAAACAGCATTATTACAGTCAGTGTGTCAGCCATTCCCAGAACTTGCATCTGGTTCTAATGAATGTCCCACTGGGGGTTTAAACACTCACTGTAATAAAGCTGTTTACAGGGCGCTCCTGTTTGCTGCCTTCCATGAAGGTGATGGGATCAGCAAATGTAAGACATGCCACATGAAAAAATGTCTGCACCTCGAAAGCAACGGGTGACCATTTCTTAAAAAAAAAAAAAAAAAGAAATAACTTCCTTTACAAATAATTCCTTAAAACTTTATAGACATCTGTCTTATTGGTGAAGTTACACCAAAGCCTTTCATCAAACAGGATAAACAATGCAAGAATTCACAGAAAGAAAATGCTGGGGGGCACTGAAGTGCCAGTGGTGAAAGGCACTTTGCCATAAACTACTGTAACCAGCAATTAGCTTCTCAATAATATGGTAAATATTTTCCTCGGCCTCCTTACAGTATTTTTGCACATTCCTCATACATAAGGTATATTATATACTAATTATTTTAATGAATCTTCAAGGTTTTGGAAAGATGCGCATCCAAATAAAATCACCCACAGTAATTTCTGGTGTAGCAAAAGACGCAGTAAAAAGTTTTGTTGGCCATTATAAGCTTATTATCATCAAATAAGTAACCTTAAAGGGAATATCCGAGACTTTGAAAAAAAAATGTGCCTAAGCACCAACTGCCTGTTGTGCCCGACCTTGTTCTTCCCCAGCTCAGAGCAGTCACAGACCGCTCCTGCCGGCGGATTCAACAACTTCTGCTGATGTCATGTCACTCTGCTCTGTTGACGTGACATCATGTCAACAGAGCGGCGGCTTCTTTTCCTCTCTGCTCTATTGACAGTATGGTACTCCCGAGGTCATGTCATGGTGATTGACAGTCTTCCTGCTGTCTAACTAGGGAAGCCGGCTGTCAATCAGCATGATGTCAGCAGTCCTGCACTGTCAACAGAGCAGAGCAGAAAAGAAGCCACCTCTCTGTTGATCTGACATCAAGAGAAGCCGATTAATCACCGGCAAGAGCGGTCTATACCGGAGCAAAATGGTGATGGGTACAACAGGGAGGTAGTTAGTGACTACGTGCCTATTACTGTTTAGGCACATTTTTTTTTGTCTTTACAAAGTATAGATATCCCCGTTAAGCTTCTTTGCCTTAATGAGAATTCTAAAAAAGGGTTAAAAGGGTTCATACCGGTAACTGTGATGTCTTTGGTTCCCTTTGGTTCCCTTCAGGCCGGGTAATACTACTACTTCTACACCTTCACCTTCTATATTAACATTGCTTATCTATATGTCCTTTATAACACTGTAAATTATATGTTTCATTATTTATCTAAATCTGGGTTAATAGTTGAGATGAGCAGATTGATTCGCGGATGATTGAGTACAATTTCCTGAAACTCATGGTTCCACATGAATTTGAACACTTTGATATTAATTTCGCGAGGATCGCAAAAAAAAAAAACGTCCGGCACAATTTCCCACACCCCCTGAAGCATAAGAGAGTGGGTTAATTACATTTTTGCACAGCAACATGGGCTTTGTCTGCAGCTATGACATTACAATATCTATTTCAGTTTATTGATGGGAATATCCTACATAACAGCTTACACACCCCTGATAAAATGCAAAATTTTTGTCCTGTAAAGAAAAATCATACCAAAAATAATAAGAACAAAGCTAAACCAATGTGATTGCATAAGTGTGAACACCATCTTATCACATTTAAACTCATGTAAAATAGTAGTCAGTACACAGCTGCCATCATTTACAGTGATTCTGATTAACCCTACATAAAGTTTAGCATTTTACAGCAAAAGCCATGGTTCATAAACAGCTTATAACACAGCAAGTGGATCTCATTTTTGAAAGTTATCAGTCAGAAGGATACAAAAAAATCACAAGGCATTAGATATATCATGGAATACTAAAGAAGGTCATAAAGAAGTGGCTGGAATTTGGCACAACAGTGACATTACATAGAATTGGACATCCCTTAAAAATTGATGAAAGTACAAGAAGAAATTTGGTCCAGAAGAATGCCAAGAGGTCTACAGCAACCATTAAAGGAGCAGCAGGAATTTCTGGCAAGTACTGGTTGGGTACTGCATGTAACAAAGATTTCCAGTATTCTTCTTATGTCTGATCTGTGATATAGGATAACAAGATGGAAGTCTTTTCTTACAAAGAAAAACATCTAAGCAAATCTGACAAAAGCATGTGAGAAAATGTGTTATGGTCTGATGAGACCAAGATTAAACTTTTAGCTTTAATTCCAAAAGGTATGTTTGGCACAAAAACAACACTGCATATCACCAAAATAATACCATACCAACAGTAAAGAACAGTGGAGGCAGAATTATGCTTTGGGGCTATTTTTTGACAGCTGGAGCTTTAGTCAAGGTGGAGATAATTATGAACAGTTCCATATATCAATTAAATTTGAAGCAATACTTTAAGGCCTCTGCTAAAATACTGAAGACAAAAAGGAATTTCATCACCACCCTAAACAGCATGAGAAAAAAATTGCAAATCTGTTCTGCCTCATTGACAAACATTCCTCTGAGTGCAATGTGAGAATTTTTCAAACTGCCATTGTCCGATTTAAATGATAATGAAACAGGGTGAACAAACCCAAACAAAAAATACAGAGAACCAAAAGTGTGAAAGTTCCACAAAAAGACTTGCATAGTCATATTTTCCTGTTGTTTCACAACAATAATCAGTCTGCAGCATTTTTCTATGTATCTAAAGAGTGCAGAAAAATCGTTCTTTTTAAAAAATTGTATTTAAATAAAAATAATGAGTTTATTGTAATTTATTTTTTTGCCTCAGTTCTATTTTTTAAAAATATGAACATTCTATTAGACACTGTTTACTTTTCATCTCCCATTTGCCCTTACTGCCATATCTCAGTGTTGCACTGCATTATATCTGTAAACAATACTAATATTGAGTTATCTAGCCAAATAAAAACTTGTATTTAGCATTAAACTTATGGCTCACTGTTGAGGTATATACTGTACCTTCAATAGACAAGATCATCACTTTGAGACAAGCCGGAATAAAATCATTGAATAGTCATTCACCAAATAGAATTTATTAATAGGGATGATCGAACACCTCAAATAATCAACTTCGCGAATATTCCACGAATAACTCGCTGCTATGCGAATATTCGATGCGCAATGTAAGTCTATGGGAAGCCCGAATAGTTCCGAATAGTTGTTTTTCGGGTTTCCCATAGACTTACATTGCGCATCGAATATTCGCGAATAGTCGAATAGCGACGACCTATTCAGAAAATATTTGCGAAGCCGAATATTTGAGGTATTCGATCATCCCTATTTATTAACTCAGAACTGCACATTCAAAACCATCACAGGATTCTGACTTCAGTAGGGGAGGATTACTCTCTGCTTTTTTTGCACACAGCACCTCAGCTTCTTGGTCCATACTTGTATTCAATAATACCTATGTCTTAAGGATGCAGATCAAGACAACCTGATAACCAGGCCAAACAGTTTCCCAAATTGGCCAACTCTAAATTGGCCAGCCAGCAGTAAAAAGAATACACTGATAATCAAAAGGGTAACAATATTTTGACATTTTAATTTTCTGGCTCCATATCTCACCATCCACTACAGCTTCAAACTTGAGACTACCTTCATTTTATAGACAATTATCTTGGCTATCTCATACATACATTTGACCTTCAATTATTTAGGATATGAATAGTTATGCAGATTCTAGTCATGTCACTGCATCGTTACTGTTTTGCTCCTGGTGTTTGAAAAATGTTTTTATTCCTATATACTTCTAATTACAACCTGTTCTCACATTCCCTAATAGCTCAGTGTGTTATTAGGTTGATTCCAAAGTGAGAAGTCATTGGTTCAAATCGAGGAGTAGCCATGAAAAAGATTTCCCAAGAATAGAGCAAGAGCATCATCCAGTTCATCGATAGAGGTCTCTCAGCCATGAAAATTGCCAAACTGTATCATTTGATTGCCATGACAGTTAGAAGAACACAAAATGAAGTCCGTCCATCCATTCAAATGCCAAGAGGTAGACGTCCAAGCAAAATATTAGAGTCAACAGGTTGGCTCATCAGAAGGTCTATCAGTTCTAGCATGACAAATACAGCAGTGGAGGTGGCTCATATGCTTCACAATAGAGATATCACAGGCATTCATGTAAGCACTGAGCAATGCACATTACACAAGTCTGGAATAGTAGCTTGAAAAAAGGTGAAGAATCCTTAACTTCAATATCATCATAAGAAGCATCAGCTTCAGTTTTCAAAAAGTCTGAAAAGTGAACAATAAAAGATTGGAAACGGGTGATTTGGAGAGATGAGATAAAAGCCAAAAGACTAGGTTTTCATGGGTGCTAATGGGTCTGGAAGAAACAAGGGAAAAAGGAGCTAATGGATCGAGAAATTGAAGGAACTGTAAAGTTTGGTTGGGCAGGCCTGATGATATGGGGTTGTCTCACAGCCAAATGCTGTGGATACTTGACCAGGATCGATGGTCGTCTCAATGCTAGTATCCTATAAGTCGTGTTAGTTCATACACTCAGGTACTATGTTTATGAGAATGACAACAAAGTTATATTGTTACATAGTTACTTAGGTTGAAAAAAGACCTAGGTCCATCTAGTTCAACCTTCCTCCACCAATGATATACAGTATTTGTCATTAAGTCATTTACAACCGACAATGTTGTATGTACTGAGGACATCAGCCCTTTTTTAACAGCTGTTATAGTATCTGCCATTACTACCTCTTGTGGTAGGGCATTCCACAGTCTGACTGCTCTAACTGTAAAGAACCCTTTCCTATTTAGCTGTCGGAATCGCTTTTCTTCCACTCGCAGTGTATGCCCCCTGGTCCTTAGTATTGTCTTTGGAAGGAATAAGTCATGTGCCAGTCCTTTATTGACCACATAGGACAATGGGGATCACCCTTTTTTTTTCTGCAAAATTAGCAGCGTGGTCATGTAGGCATGATGAAAGCCAGAAAAATTAAATTTTCAGCGAAAAACATCTACGATTTCCGAAACTAACGACACCGAAAACCGAGGTATCACTGTATTTACATCAACTAGAATGATAGCATGTCACACTAATTTCCATTATATTACAAAATCCAATATATAAAGCTCAGTGTGTGTATGTGTGTATGTATGTGTGTATGTCCACTAAAGGAATCCGCACCGTCGCATTTACAATCACGAAATTTTGCACAGACACTCCATGTGACTCAGGGAACGTCATAGACTATGTTTGGGCAGGAAAATTTAACCCCGCACTTTCCAGTTACTCTACAAAAATCCTGCAGCCATTAAACTGAATGGAGGTTGGAGCTGCAGACTATAAATAGCAACTGTCAGTGGTTGCTATAGGAACAAACTAAACTGTTAGTATAACAAGTTTATGTGTGAGGTAAAAAGATGTCGGTGGTGAGACGGATAGAGACAGACAAAAAAAGACAGACAGAGACAGACGGGGAAAGAGACAGACGGGGAAAGAGACAGACCTGGAAAGATTCAGACCTGGAAAGAGACAGCTGGGCAAAGAGACAGCCGGGCAAAGAGACAGCCGGGAAAAGAGACGCCGGACAAAGAGACAGATGGGCAAAAAGACAGTTGGGCAAAAAGACAGCCGGACAAAGAGACAGCCGGACAAAGAGACAGACAGGCAAAGAGACAGATGGGCAAAGAGACAGACGGGCAAAGAGACAGATGGGCAAAGAGACAGACGGGCAAAGAGACAGACGGGCAAAGAGACAGACAGGCCAAGAAACAGACAGGCAAAGAGACAGAGAGAGAGACAGACAGATACAGAGATTGAGACAGACTGATGCAAATACAGGCAGAGAGATAGAAACAGACAGACAAGGAAATAGACAGACAGCGAGACAGACAGACAGCGACACACAGAAAGAGACTGGGAGAGAGACAGTTACTATCCTGGGCAACGCCCGGGTACTACAGCTAGTATTATATATACACGAAAACTATTTACACAGAAAGAATATCTTTTGAAGCCCCTACTTACCTGTGGTCCGCTGCATCACCTCACTCAAACAATACAAAATAAACGGAGACAAAGTAGTTCTAAGTACATACCCATATTATATATACTTAAAAAAGGAAAAATTCTATCTATCTAGAGATAGATAGATATGATTTTTTTCAAGTATATTTTATTCACCCCTTCACCCCAGGTCGATTTTTCATTTTTTTTTCTCCCCCTTTTCCAAAAGACATAACTTTGTTTTTTATTTTACAGCAATATAGCCATGTGAGAGCATGATTTTTGCAGGACAAGTTGAACTTTTGAATGACACCATTCATCCTGCCCATACTGGAAAACGGGAAAAAATTCAAAGTGCGGTGAAATTGCAAAAATAGTGCAATTGTACGATTTGTTTTTGGGGTTTTGTATTTACCATGTTTACTAATTGTTAAAGCTGACCTGGCATTATGATTTCCAAGGTCAGTACGAGTTTGTAGATACCAAACATGTACAGTTTTACTTTTATCTAAGTGATGAATAAAAATTCAGAAGTTTGTCCAAAAAAAAAGAATTTTGATTTTGTTGGCATTTTGCAAGACCCGTAGAGTTCTCATTTCTCGGGATCAGGGGCTCAGTGATGGCCTATTTTTTGCATCTTGAATTGACTTTTTTTTAAGGATACCATATTTTGATAGATGCTTTGTTTTGATCATCTGTTATTGCATTTTAATGCAATGTTGTGGCGACCAAAAAAATCGTAATTCTGGCGTTTTGATTTTTTTTTCTTCTTTTTTATGTTTTGTTTTTTAATTATTACTGTTTTATTTTAATTGGGGCAAAAGAGGGTTGATTTTAATTTTTTTTAGTTTTTTTTTAGTTTTTCATATTTAAAACTTTTTTTTACATTTATTAATGATTTTACTAGTCCTCCTTGGGGACTTTATGACTGCACAGTCCGATCGCTTCTCCTGATCAGAATGATGCTTCCTGTTCTTAGCGTTCCTATACTTCAAATTGTCACTCACATATAGTTTGACCATGACCATGGTCAGACCATGGAATCAAAGCTAAGCCAAGTCCCAATACATTGCAGGGATCTTATTGGAGACCAAAAGAGAAAGCCCCCCCCTCCAAATCCTAATCTGGGCAGTCTTTGAGAGTCAACTGATTCTGGAAACATGACAGCAAGACCGTCGTATCAAGGAGTTTTCTCGGGAGAGTCCTAACTTCCCACATCCCCAAACGCCATTGGTGAATGACCTTCAGAACCGGAGGAAATTGTCTGGGAAATATCCATGTGGTAGGCGAAGACTCTTCACTTTAACTCCTAGCTCCCATTCCTGGAAAAAAAGCCCCAAACCATCCCTTACAGGAGGATACCCACAGAGAAGCCCTCTCATTCCAGAGGTTTGACACATTGATCTTTAAAAAGTTATTCACAAGGAGTACCATCGGGTTTACCATAATCCAACCATCCTAGTCTCTTCATATGGTAAATTACCTCACATTTAATTTGGTTAAGTCTGTTCTTTCATATCTGGAAGAATAAACTATAGACCCGTGTTCAGAAAGGTTTAGGCAAGATTCAAACGCCACCCAGGTAAATTAGTAAAGGGAGTAGGAAAGCTTTGCACATACTAACTCTTTACCTCACAATCAAAGACCAACCATTCCATTGGTCCACTTTCTGGGCAACATTTTTAGTCTGTCTTCCCAGTTTATCTCAGAGTAATCAATGCCTAGGACCTTGTCATATTCCTGGGGTGCTAAAAGGGTGTCCTGGAGACCAAAAGTCAAGTCCCCTCTTCCAAACAAAGACCTTTACAGTTCTGGTTCTTGGACCTGGATGTCTCCGAGTAGCACTCTACTTCAGGCATCACTGCCCTCGCCTCCTCTTGCAAAGAGACAAAGACCATTACATCAACTGCATAGGCCACTATCCTATAGGTCGCCTCTGGAACAGCAGCATCCATTCGCACCCCCACCATTGACTCTCCTGAGGAAGGGATCGATCACAGACACGTACAGCAAGGGGCTAAGCGGACAGCCCTGATAGACGCCAGATCCCACCTCAAAAGATTATCCAACCCAACCATTCACAGTGGAATGTCCCTGTCCCAGCACAAAGAATCTTCAGCCAGTTCACAAGCCCTTCAAGCAGACCGTACCTCATAAGAGTGGACCAGAAGTACTCATGGTTAACCCGATCAAAGGATTTACCTGTTCCATTGTCAGAAAAAAAACTCTTCCAGTAGCCAGCCCTGCTCTGATTCACAGCCTCCTGTACATTAAGAACAGCACTTAAAGTGCTTCAGCCTGGAAATGAGCAATGCTGTACCTCCAAAAAGAGCTGGAGTGCAAATTTCACCAACCTATTGAAGAGTATCTTTGCAAAAACCTTCTTACCCACATTGAGAAGCGCTATAGAACACCAATTCTCAAAGTGGGATTGATCTTTACCCTTCAAAAGAATAATGAAAGCTGATTTCTCAATGACCTTGGCAGAATTCCCAAGGAAAGATATTCATTAAAAACCTGGGTCATGAGGAGGACCAAAGAATTGCTAAAAGCCTTATAAAACTTGAATGTCAAGCCATCCGGACCTGGTGACTATTTGGGCCGAAGACCATCCATCACCATTCTCACTTCCTCTTCTTTGATTTCTTCTGTCAATACATCAAATGAGGGGCCATGCCTGATTCAGGAACAGCCTCGGCCAGGAAAGCTGAAATCTAGTTCCCTCCTTCCTAAGAGGCGCAAGTGGTAGGTACTGACAACCTTCAGAATCCTATCCTCGATCTGGATCTTCTCAGGGATCCTGTACTGCCCATAAAACGCCTCCATATCTTCTATATCTTGTCACTGACACTCTACAGTTTTTGTAAGGTCAGATGAGTGGTACTTCCCTTAATCCCTTTCAAAAACAAAGGATGTGTTCCTATCCTACTGACACATCTTTAAAAAGGATTTCACTTTGCAGATCTCCTCCTATCTATCTCCTGTTTAGACAAAATGCTTGAGTTTCCTCCTCATGGCTCTGATGCAGGCAATCTCGGTTTAGGCTTCTTAAGCTGGTGTCACACACAGCGACAACGACAACGACGTCGCTGCTACGTCACCATTTTCTGTGACGTTGCAGCGACGTCCCGTCGCTGTCGCTGTGTGTGACATCCAGCAACGACCTGGCCCCTGCTGTGAGGTCGCCGGTCGTTGCTGAATGTCCAGCTTCATTTTTTGGTCGTCACTCTCCCGCTGTGACACACACATCGCTGTGTGTGACAGCGAGAGAGCGACGAAATGAAGCGAGCAGGGAGCAGGAGCCGGCGTCTGGCAGCTGCGGTAAGCTGTAACCAGCGTAAACATCGGGTAACCAAAGGGAAGACCTTTCCCTGGTTACCCGATATTTACCTTCGTTACCAGCGTCCGCCCTTGCTGCCAGCGCCGGCTCCTGCTCTGTGCACATGTGGCTGCAGTACACATCGGGTAATTAACCCGATGTATACTGTAGCAAGGAGAGCAAGGAGCCAGCGCTAAGCAGTGTGCGCGGCTCCCTGCTCTCTGCACTGTGACATGTAGCTGCAGTACACATCGGGTTAATTAACCCGATGTGTACTGTACCTAGGAGAGCAAGGAGCCAGCGCTAAGCGCGGCTCCCTGCTCTCTGCACATGTAGCACAGCGACGTTATGATCGCTGCTGCGTCGCTGTGTTTGACAGCTAAGCAGCGATCATAACAGCGACTTACAAGGTCGCTGTTACGTCACAGAAAATGGTGACGTAATAGCGACGTCGTTGTCGCTGTCGCTTAGTGTGAACCCAGCTTAAGGTTCGAAAGCTGTAGGAAGAATCTCGCACCCGATGTCTAGACATTTCCCACCGCATAGACTTGGTGCTATTGAGGCCTAGGACTGTCTCACCCCTGCTTCATCAATAAGTGATGAATTTAACTTCCAGTAGCCTCTTCTCATCCAAGGCGTAAAACATGATTAAATAGTCGTCGGAGAAGTCCAGCTCCATCACCATTAATGGTGACAAGATGACCTCCTCATTTGAACAAAGCCTGTTTATTCAAGAACTACAACTGTTCCATCGAAAATACGTGAACCCCGCATCGACTGGGATGTGCCTGTTGTGGACATCCGCCAACCGAGTATTCCTAAATATGCTATTCAATGCAACGCTGTCATAGCAAGCCAACCTCTGAAACGTCATCTATCATGGGATCTAATGATGTTATTGAAATCCCCTTGTAGCGCTGGCGTAACTGAAGGGACACGACTTACCGCCCCGGTCACATCTTCCACCTCACTCCACTGGTCGTCTATGTTGTGACGGGGTGTACATCAGAGCAAAGAGAGACAACAGGCCGAGGATGATCCAACAGGTTTATTAACAGGAATACAAGAACAGCACACGATAAGTCCACGTAAAACAGATTCGGGGGCCCTTCCCGACAATCCTCGGACCGGATAACAAAGCAATCGTCCTTACAGTAGTCCAAAGAGTTCCACACAATTCCACGGGCCGCCACACAGGCCTAGCTCCGTCCGTGTCCACAGCCACCCAGGCTGGGGCTCCTGCTCTCTTCAAGTTTCAGCTCACTCTGAAGTTACAAAAAGGGAAATGCATTGTCTGTGCTCCTTGACCAGCCCACCATGTTCAGGGGGTGGGGGTCACACATCCTATCATCAATGGTTTGGTCCATCACAGGGCTCTGATATGTCTGCCAGCCACAGTAGATGAAGGGATCCCCTGCTGTGCAGAACAATGACTATTCCTTCACTGGCCAATGCAATTACAGATTAGATACACAACTCTGGAAAGAAGAGGACAGGCTATTTACATAATCACATTATATGCCAAGACTACAATTGTATGAGAGAGACACATTGAGATCAGTAGCTCCCCCAAGAAAATACATGAATTACAACTAATACAACCAGGGAAATATACATATCATGACATAGTATCACAGCATATACAGTGAGAGGGTAAATTACATCTTCACAATCCCTCCCCCTCCCAACTTGTGTACGTACTAGGGACCTCTACAGGTCACTGGTTAAGTACACACAGGCAGAGCGTTACTTACATGTGGCTTCATGCAGCCACGAATTGGCATCGTAGCTCTCCCACATCATTGCCCAGGAGAACAGCTGCAGGCAGACCACCCATCACCCCAACCACACATCGCCTGACCCCAAAACCAAAGTTCAGATCCACAGTGGCTGTGGGAATAGTCCTCCATTGTCCACCAGCCAGTTCAATAACAATCCCAGGTCCTCTATGGATTGCCTCAGGCCGAACCACTCGGGGATCAGCCAGTGTGAGGAAAGCACCCGAGTCACAAAATCCAACAAGTCTCTGTCCATCCAGCACAACCTCCTGCAAGTGCTTACCTCGATGAGCAGAAGTCGTCATAACTGCGGGTCGCACCCCGTAAACTCCTGGTGGTGCAACATGGGGGGCTGAGTCACTAGGCCAGTCCTCACATAACGGTGCCACATCTTCCTCCATGGCACTGGGCTGTAAATAATTAACAATCCGATTGGGTGCAGGATCAGTCCTCATTTGAACAGCTGGGCAGGAGACTTGCCGATGCCCTGGCTGTCCACATTGATAGCATCTGAGCTGGGTCTCCCTCCATCCAAGGCGTCCTCTTGGGTAAGGGGTAGGGGAACTTGGAGGCCGGCTCCCACCTGAAGGTGCTGTAGGGGTTTGAGGATGATTCCTCCATGGCCTGGCTGGGCATGAGGCCTGCAAATGCCCGGGATGCCTACAAACATAACACCTGCGCTCTGTTACTTCCTCTCCCCGGCGTATTCCAGAAAGTGCAGTAGAAGCAACTGGAGGCACATTAACACGGGTATCAACATGTGGTGGCTTAGAGGAACGGGGAACAATGGGGACAGAATAACTGGGGGCATCCGGTGTTGTGGAGCTGTTAGGCGTCTCTCCATCCTCCAACAGAACCCTCCACTGAGGCTTGATGGTGAGAGCCTCATCAGCTAGAGCAGCAGCTTCCTCCACTGTCGCTGGTTTTCTCTCACGCACCCATTCCCGGATCTCAGCGGGGCACTGGGCAAAGAATTGTTCTTTTAGGATGACCTGCAGGAAGGTCTCCCAAGATAAGGCCTCCTCTGCCTCCAGCCAGCGATTACATATTTGTTTGAGTCTATGAGCATATATCTTAAAAGACACTTCCCCATCACAGGCTAAAGCACGGAACTGAGTCCTGTAAGTGTCTGGGGTCACAGCATAATGTTTTAGAATAGTCTGTTTAATCTCCGCATACTCACAGTTCCACCGAGGGTCCATAGCTCTATAGGCTTCAGCAGCTCCCCCCTCTAGGAGCCCAACCAGATGCCGGACACGCTCCCTGTCCGGGACTTCCATTAATCGACACTGATGCTCAAAGTCCTGGAAGAAGCCCTCAATGTCGCCTGCAGCCTCATTAAACGGCTTAAAGTCTTTGCGGGACACCCTGGGAAGTTCCCTCATGATGGGTGCTGGGGTTACAGTCTGTCTGGAACCTCTCGCGGCTTCCACAGCGAGCTCCTTATCCAGCAGTGCCATCTCCTCCATCCTGCGCTCCTTCTCTTTAGCTCCACGCATGGCCTCCCTCTTATCTTCTATGGTGGTCTCCTCTCCCAGCAAGGCCATCTCCTCCTCGTACCACACATCCCACTGACTTTTTTGGGTATTTACCTCCGGCTGCCGTCTTTCTTCCGTTTGCTGTGAGGATCCTTCCTCCATGTCATTTTGCGAGCAGACTCCTTCTAGCGCCTCAATCAGCTGCTCCTTGGAGAGTCCTTTGAAACGAACTCCTACTTCACGGGCCTTTGATTGCAGGCTCACCACAGTCCAGTTCCTGTATCCTGAGGTTCTGGTTTCAGACGTTGATTGGCCGTTGTCCTCCATTTCTTATGCTCTGATCCCGCCGCTGCCACCAGTTTGTGACGGGGTGTACATCAGAGCAAAGAGAGACAACAGGCCGAGGATGATCCAACAGGTTTATTAACAGGAATACAAGAACAGCACACGATAAGTCCACGTAAAACAGATTCGGGGGCCCTTCCCGACAATCCTCGGACCGGATAACAAAGCAATCGTCCTTACAGTAGTCCAAAGAGTTCCACACAATCCCACGGGCCGCCACACAGGCCTAGCTCCGTCCGTGTCCACAGCCACCCAGGCTGGGGCTCCTGCTCTCTTCAAGTTTCGCTTCCCCAAGAAAATACATGAATTACAACTAATACAACCAGGGAAATATACATATCATGACATAGTATCACAGCATATACAGTGAGAGGGTAAATTACATCTTCACATATGTGTGCTGCTGGCTTCTTCCCCACCTGGGAGGAGCCCAGGTCTCCCAGGAAAGTGTTTAGGGTGCACACACACTGGCCTTCCTCTTAAAGGGATAGCACACACTTTCAAGGAGAGACACTATGTATTTGTGACACCCTCCCATTAGGGTAGGTGCCTGCACAACCACTTTAGTCAGTATACCAGTCTGCTAGCTAGTTGTCAGTTCCCGTGCTCCTGTCCCATTATCCCTGTGTCCGTCACCTGTACCTGTTTTCCCATACCAACCTGTCCCTGCTGTGCCTACCATACCTGTCCATACCCACCTGACTGTCTGCCTCAGCCATCCTGCCTGTACCTGACTGCATCTGTGTCTATAGCTGAGTCCATCTTATGTCCTGGGATCAGCTGCCATAGCCCCCCTCTCTACCGTGGGAGTGGCATCTGGCATCCACGGTTGGCGCTTAGTTAAGCCTCTCCCAGTAAAGGGTAAACCTGAGTCCCCCCATGTGGTCCAGTGGGTCCACTAACCCCGCTCGCTGCCACTACACTTGCCGCAAGCATTACACCTTTCCAAATATCACTTCCCAGCTAGAATACAAGAAAGGTTTACAGACATTTGGATTGGGGACCATATATACTAACAAGCCGAAGGTCCTGTCCCCTCATGAAAACATCTAGAATCAAGCACCTCACCTCGATCACTCGTCTGCATTCAACCAAAGAGAAGCCATTCTGCTATACAGCTAGCTTAGCCACAGTAGCTACTGAACAGGAGTGGGACAACAGTCTCTGAGCTGATGCGATCCCAATGCAAGGTCTTCATTGCTTGATCCACATGTGATGTTTTCTCCAGGCTGGCTAATCAAAACAAGACCCACAGATGCCATCAGTTAAGTGACCATTCTCCCACGCCCATTAAGAAGCTGTTGACTACTGTCATGGCCAATGGACTGGATGTACATATCAATTCACAGCAACTCTGAAGATAAGTGTAGAAGTCTGTGAATAATGCAGAAAACACAGGTCACATAAAAATAAAGAATTTTTATACTCACCTGTCTCCAGCGCTGCTGTCTCCAGCGTTGCTGTTGCTTCCAGGTCCCGCTCATTATGCTCATGAATATTCACTGCACTGACTGCAGACCCAGAAGCAACAGCAGCGCTGGAGACAGGTAAGTGTGCAAGGTCATGCTCTCCAGTGAAAATTTGCAAATCAATAGAAAACTAGTCAAGAACATTACTACTGCGGTCAGAAATTTGTTACGAACACCAGTTTCTCGCATTGCATATACCTTGGATACTACTGTAAATGGGGTCTTGGCTTCCCACAGTCACTTGTCCTGTCACCTATTGCAATAGGCTGACAATTAGTTTGGTGTACCCCGCAGTCAGTTCACACATCCACATCACACTTTTCGCAGCCACCACTAGCTATTTTGATAGGCTAGCGAAATGCCTGCACTGGATCACAAACTAGCACATACACTACCCAGTTTGCCCACGCACATGAAAGCTATTCTGCATGCACTGTGACATACATAGGGCAATACAATCAAGCTATTCTCGCCCCTTTTCAGGGTTTGTGACAAAGTTTAGAGCTGCAAAAGCAATAAAAATATAAAGTATAAAATACAGATGCATCTTACTAACTGGACCTGTGAGAGCTTCCAGCATAGTAGACGCAATTTTGGACAGATCTGCAATGCACATTGCTTAACAAGGAGTCTGACCCTGATATTTCGTTAGATGAGATTTTTTAAAAGGGTATTATCATACTCGTTACTCCTCTCTTAGCTAAGGTAAGAGAGAGACAGCTTAGATTCTATTCAAATGCAGTTTTAGTCCTCATTTCTGTTGTAGTCTACCAACCTCCTAGAAAAATAATATCCTTCAAGGATTCTATAAATACACCACATGAGTATGATGCTGCCACAATTCAGGGAGATATTGCGCTCCTATGGGTTGCCAGCTATCAAACTTTTGCAATTTTATGGATGTAAATATGCTTCTTGATCATGGATATATCCATGGATTCTGCAAAACTAGAATTATAATACAAAAAAACTTAAATGATTATTTTACTTTCTCCCAGCTATATAGTACAAACAGATTGGCTAAACAATGTTAATGCTTTCATTACCCTGTGGGGGCATACAGGGACACATTTGCTGGTCCAAATGATTATCCAAAATTGATAGTTACAGGCCCCTTTACACACTGAGACTTTCTAGTGATCCCACCAGCGATCCCAACCTGGCCGGGATCGCTACAAAGTCTCCGAGTCGCTGGTGAGCTGTCAAACAGGCATACCTGGAAAACGACGCAACAGCAATACGGATCTACAGAATGACCTAGCTAGTCAGTGGGGACGTTGTAAAGTAGCTTTTTGAAAGGGAAGTCACTAACGAAGTCGCTGTAAAGGCCCCTTTACACACTGAGACTTTCTAGCGATCATGCTGCAGAGCGGGAAACAAAGGACCAAAGAATGGTCCTGAGAGATGTGTAGTGATCAGCGACCTCACAGCAGGGGCCAGGTCGCTGATGTGTTTCACACACTGCAATGTCGCTGGGGAGGTCGCTATAACGTCACAAAACCGGTGACATTACAGCGATGTCATTAGCAATGTTGCAGTGTGTAAAGGGGACTTGTTACTCTGTGTACAAACTCCATGTCTGCTCTCCATCGGATAACCTGCTTCAAAGACCTGTTCACAGCTGGGGGTACAAGGAGTGAACAAATGCCCCCAGCCTTGGATCTGTATAACTCATAACTCCACTTATGACAAAAACTGTAATAAACACAATAATTTTTCAATACTCTCTTGTCTTTCATCATTAAACCATGGAACTTCATACTCCTTATTGAAATGTTTCATAGTATCATAGTATCATAGTTTTTAAGGTTGAAGGGAGACTCTAAGTCCATCTAGTTCAACCCGTAGCCTAACATGTTGATCCAGAGGAAGGCAAAAAAAACCCAATGTGGCAAACAAGTTCCAATGGGGAAAAAATTTCCTTCCTTCGTCCACATCCGGCAATCAGACTAGTTCCCTGGATCAATACCCTGTCATAAAATCTAATATACATAACTGGTAATATTAAATTTTTCAAGAAAGGCGTCCAGGCTCTGCTTAAATGTTAGTAGTGAATCACTCATTACAACATCATGCGGCAGAGAGTTCCATAGTCTCACTGCTCGTACAGTAAAGATTCCTCGTCTGTGATTATGATTAAACCTTCTTTCCTCAAGACGTAGCGGATGCCCCCGTGTTCCAGTCGCAGGCCTAGGTGTAAAAAGATCTTTGGAAAGGTCTCTGTACTGTCCCCTCATATATTTATACATTGTGATTAGATCCCCCCTAAGCCTTCGTTTTTCCAAACTAAATAACGCCAAGTTTAATAACCTGTCTTGGTATTGCAGCCCCCCCATTCCTCTAATAATCTCAATAATAGTTTCTCAATAATAAAGTCTAACCTCTGGTGGATCAGTTTGTACTCTAAAAACGTGTTCTTCCAATGTTTTGTTTTCATTCTTCTCTTGTTAAATTCCCACACCACTCTTCATTTCCTTGTATTTTATGGCTTCTTCTCTGGCTTCTTTTAGCCCTCCCAAATCTACTACAACAAATGTGTGTCAATTAAATTCACATCCACAGCTTCCTACAGAAATGTGTGTGAGTTTGTAGCATTCCAGTAATGTCTCTAGTGACGCTTCCCAATATCGAGCTGCAGAAGAGCAAATTTCTGCAAACTTGAAAGTAAGGTGCATCTATCTGTAATACATTGAACAACATTTTTCCCTGAATTCTTGGGTGTTTTATCATGTAAAGTGCTAATACTTTACATGGATGCGTAGCTTCTCGATCATGGCTGCCTCCTGCTGGAGAGCGGAGCAGGAGAGGGATTTCTCTTTAGAATTCTAAATGTTTTATAGACAACACGGAGGATGTGTGACCGGAAAGAAGAGGGGAAGAATGACGACTAAGCGCGAGAATTGCTAACATCTAAATAATTTCAATTAAAAACCAAAAATCTAAAACACAAACACATTAAAACACATTATTCATAATAATTTAATAATTAAATTTCCACAAGGTCATTCTACAAGCCTACCTACAGGCTTATGCCTTGTTTATCACTCATATACAGTACATCAAACCATATAGATTGTATAGTGTTTGACACATTTCTGTGAAACTTGTAATTTGTTATTGATCTGCCTGTTACCAAAGTAGTCAACTTCACAAGATTACTGACAATTTCAGAGCACATACATTCATATTGCAGTATTACCCTAATAGTACATGCTTTCTGTGATTCATCTTGCAATTGACTTTATCTATGGCGTTCTTGACCTTGACCGTATATACCCTATCTCCTTCTTCTAATGTAAATGATACGCCAAAGCTGCAGTCTTGCAAGACTGGATGTAACATGACACAGTACTGTCTTTCAAACTTCATATCCAAGTACCAATCACTTCCCTTCTACTTCAACTTATTTTTAGAGATGGGCGAATAGTCAAATATTTGGGTTCAGATTATTCGAGTCAAATAATATTTTAATATTCTAATATTTGTGTATTCGTACCGAATAATGAATCCAATGAAAGTCAATGGGAAACGCATATCATTTTCTGGAGTCAGTCTGTGAGGGCTGTAAAAAATGAAATTGATGGAAAAGTGCCAAAACCAAATGGGAACAGCATGGGGAAGATGCCTGGATGCATTTGATGCACCCACGGGGCCTCAGGGATACTCCTCACTGGGCCAGTGGTGTTTGGGGTTGTTATGAATGGCCTGACCCGGCCCAGTGGCAGGTGTCAGTAAAAAGGGTGACAAGTGACTGGTGTAGGGGGATGATAGGGGTTTGCTTTGCAGCGCCACCCGTGGTATGCGGCCAACGATCAGCCGCCGCTGCGAGATGTTGCTCTCCTCCAGGTCAGATGGTCATGCAGCTCAGATGGTCCAGCTCCACACAGGTAGAGCTCGTCCCTGGGGAGGATGATGGTGGGGGTTAGTGGCCATTGGCGCCGGAGCGCGGGGTGACAGTGCCGGCAATGACGGGACGACACCAGGACTGCGGACAAAATTCTTTTACTCACTGTGTCAGGTCGTCACCCTTGGAGTGCTGGTTTCCGCCATGATGGGCCCCAGCCGATCCCGGATAATTCAGAGGCCACCACCAGTGTTGTGGCGTGTGAGACCTTCCTTCCTTGCACTTGAAATGTGGATCCCTGTGGCTTGGCATGAAGCTACTTGAGGACCCCAGTGTCCTTGTGTTTAGTTCCTGTCCCGTTCGCAGGCAGCGCGGACCCGCTGTGGGGCCTATCTGTAATCATGACTCTGGACCCTATATGCTGCTGTGCCCCGGGACCTTTGTGGTGGGCAATGGGATATGAAATCCGCCTTCCCTGCAGATTCTGATGGCGCAACGTTAAGTGTACGCCACCCTAGGGTTCTGCACCCTGACTGCGCTGGTTCCAAAGGGGCGGTTAGGCTCTCCCGACGGCTCTACCGTCGGCTACTGTGTTTCTCCTCTGTCTCACCAATGCCCCTGGTCATCTCCAGTCTCTTCCAGTCTTGCTCGGTCCTAACTGTGGAATCTCTGAAGCACTCTCCACAGCTGCTGTGGTTCTGTGAGTCACTGATGTTCTGGCACTCTCTCAGTCGGTCCCGGTAGAACTCTGAAGTACTCCTCCTGGTTGGTCCCTCTGAGGGGAGCTTATGCAGCATATCCCTCTGCAACTCTATTTCTTCTGTGTCTCAGACTATTCTGCTGTAAAAACCGTGTGCTCTCTCTCTTTCCTCATGCTGCCTCCACCTTCCTGATGACTGGGAAAAACCCATTGTTATGATGACCACTTTAAACCCAGTTTCTGTGGGAAAGCACCTGAGCTGTGTGTGTTGTGTAAGTGAAAAGCAGTAGATTACCTCTTCCTTACCCGGGATGAATATTGCACCTTAAGTCAGATGCAATACCTTATGGCGACTGAGCCTCAGGATCGCCACACATTTCTGACTCACATTTGCTTTCTGGGAATAATGTTGTGAATTAAAGCAGGAATATTACACTTACTAAGATTCCCGTAGTTGCCACTTTGATCCTGGTCCGATCATGAGGTCTTATGCATTTAGTTCAATGAGTTCACCTGAGGTCACAGCTGGAATCCCATGGTACTCGAACTGTGACATCAGGTGAACTGACCTGAGGTGAACTCATTGAAGTCAGTGACCTCACCTCAGGTGAAGTCATTGAACTCAATGCTGGATTACCAGGTTAGGCGAAGTGTGCACATTTAGTATTTGGTTGCACACATGTCTGCACCAAATCTGCATCTCCTGGCAAAAAAAACGCAATGAAACTGCACCAAAACGCATGCGGTTTTTGTGCATTTTTTTCCACTTTTACTGAGAGCAGCGGCTTCAACTTTCACTGAAGACAGCGGGGAGTCCCAAGTGTAAAATCCAGTGACCTGATAGCCAGATTTCCAGACTGCTGTGACGTTGTGTCCCTCAATCTGACAATCAGGCCGGATTGTCGAACTGCAGGACACAGCACGTGTTTTTTGTGCATTTTTTCCACTTTCACTGAGAGCAGCAGATTCAACTTTCACTGAGGACCGTAGGGAGCCCCAAGTGAGAACTCCGGTGACCTGATTGCCAGATTGTGTGACCTGTAGGATTGTGGGACACTGCAGCACAGCAATCAAGTTGATTGCATTTGGATTCAACTTTCACTGATTGTAGTGTGGAGTCCTGAGTGTGAAATCCAATGGCCTGATTTCCAGATTGCCAGACTGCTATGTCGTCATGTCCCACAATCTGACAATCAGGCAATCAGGTCACTGGAGGTCCAACTGGGGGCTGCCCACTGCCCTCAGTGAAAGTGGAGCCTGCTGCCAGATTGCCAGACTGTTGGATTGTGGGACACTGCAGCATGTCAATCCAGTGAGTTCCACTTTCACTAAAAGCAGCAGGTTCAACTTTCACTGATTATAGCAGTGAACCCCCAGTGTGACCTGTGGTGACCTGACTGCTTGATTGTCGAGTTGGAGGACACAGTGCCACAGCAGAGTTCACACTCGGGGCTCCCTGTTGCCCTCAGTGAAAATTGAACCCGTTCCAGGACAATTGGGATGAGCCGGATAATGAGCCAGGATTGTTGCATGTAATGGAGGAGGGGAGGCTGCTATTTTAAGGCTGGGGAGGGCTCAAAAACCATGGCTCTCCCCAGCCTGAGAATATCAGCCCCCAGCTGTTTGATTTATCTTGGCTGGGTATCAAAATTGAGGGGGACCGCACACAATTTTTTAAAATTATTTAAATAATTTAAAAAAGCCGCATAGGGTCGTCTCGTATTTTGATACACAGTCAAGATGACACACACAGCTGAGGGCTGCAGTCTGTAGATATTGGCTTTGTCTGTGTTGGGTATTAATATACCGGGTACTATACGTCATTTTTTCCAATTTTTTATTTATTTTTACACTCCTCTAATCACAGACGCAGGCAGAAAGGCTGGGTGGGGGATGCAGGGCTTCAACCAATCACAGACCCTTGCACATAAGGTGGGCGGGAAAAGCAGTGCATATTCATAAGGGTTAATCAGCAGTCCAGGAAGTCATTTTTTTTTCACTGCACTGATAAAATCACAGTAATGTCAGTAGCAAGGATGGCTACAGCATGGCAAGCAATCTCAGCATGTTTAGTGGCTGGGAGGGGACTCTCGAGTCTCGACACTCACAAGGCGAATACGAAAATGCTCAACAAGTAACGAATATTGCAGAAACCTTAATATTCATGCGAGCAACGAATAGCGCCATTATATTTGCTTATCATTACTTATCTTACATGTCTGTTCCTTTCTTACAAATAGTACAATTAAAATGCTTGAGCATACCTTGATCATATATTAGTGGACAGCCGCAAGATTTTTCTTGTCAATTCATGACATATACAATCACTGGCGGACACAGACAATAAAGGGCCCCTGTGAAAGAACAATATGGCCCCTTTGCAGCACAAGAGTTCACCATAATGCACAATTCCCCCTGCTCTGGAGGCGAAAATTGACCCTCTTACCTCTTGGGCCCCTCTGCGTCTGCACAGATTGCACCAGTGATATGTCCCCCCTTGTACTCAACCACTACAGAACTCTGTTATATGATTTATCTACATCTCATGCTTCTCTGCTACCTGCTTTTTTGTCCACCAAGTACAATATCAAATCCTTCTAATAAAAACAAAGCTTTCTCCAGCCTCGCTTCTCCATACACCTTTTCTCAATTGCCTAATATACCCTCCAATCATTAAAATACCATCTCAAATTAAAAATCTCATCTTCAAGATTTTCCTTTGGGATCTTTTCTCAGGTGACACTTCTTACTTTTTCAAGCCTTGAAACGCAAACTAAAATCCTGACTCTCTTCAGCAAAACACAAACTTGCACAACCTTCAATTCTCTATCCCCTTTAGTATCTAATAAAGAGTAGAAAGACACTAAACATATATACAGCTTACTTTACAGTACTTACACCTCCTGCTTATAAACCAAATCCCCTTTGACTGTTCACTCAGCAAAGGCAATCTTTCTTATTGTATCTGCTCTTCTACTATTGTGTCTGGGGTTTTCCCATTCTGTCTGGTATTTTCCTATTGTGTCTGCTCTTCTTATGTTATGTCTGGCATTCCAATAATTGTACCTTTTATTTATCTTATTGTGTCTAATATTGCTTGTTGCATTTGGTATTTTAATAGTGTGTGGTGTTCTTAATGTGCCTGATATCTTTTTTTGTCCTATATTCCATTTTGTCCTTTATTCTTCATGAACTTTATTTGTGTTTATTCCATTGTGTCTGATATTCTGTTTTTCATCCTGTCCGGTATTTTATCTAAAATTCTTGATATTGTATTTAGTATTCTCCTATTGTATGTGTTATTTCCATATTATATCTGATATTTTCAAACTGGCTGGTGGTCTTTTCAGGGTTTGTGCCCACGATGAGTGTTAAGGTGGTGTCACACACAGCGACGGCGACAACTATGTCGCTGCTACGTCACCATTTTCTGTGACGTAGTAGCGACGTCCCGTCGCTGTCGCTGTGTGTGACATCCAGCAACGAGCTGGCCCCTGCTGTGAGGTCGCCGGTCGTTGCTGAATGTCCTGCTTCATTTTTTGGTTGTCGCTCTCCCGCTGTGAAGCACACATCGCTGTGTGTGACAGCGAGAGAGCGACGAACTGAAGCGAGCAGGGAGCAGGGAGCCAGCTTCTGGCAGCCTGAGGTAAGCTGTAATTAAGGTAAACATCGGGTAACCAAGGGAAGCCCTTTCCTTGGTTACCCGATACTTACCTTCGTTACCAGCGTCCGCCGCTCTCACGCTGCCTGTACTGCCGGCTTCCTGCTCCCTGCACGCCAGAGAAAACATCGGGTAAATAAGCAAGGGTTTGCTTATTAACCCGATGTGTACTCTGGCGTGCAGGGAGCCAGCGCTAAGCGGTGTGCGCTGGTAACCAATGTAAATATCGGGTAACCAAGCCTTTGGTTACCTGATATTTACCTTAGTTATAAAGCGCAGCACTGCTTCCACCCGTCGCTGCTGGCTGGGGGCTGGTCACTGGTCGCTGGGGAGATCTGCCTGTTTGACAGCTCACCAGTGACCATGTAACGACGCAGCAGCGATCCTGATAAGGTCAGGTCACCCGTCGTGATCGCTGCTGCGTCGCTATGTGTGAACCCAGCATAGCTCACATTTTTGATGCTGTATATTTTCACTGTGTTAAAAACGCACCATTGTACAATACAAAGTGGATGGGATTTATAGAAATCTCCTGCCCACTATCCTTCTTTTTTACGCTGCATTGTCTTTTTCCAGTCCCCAGCTTCTCTATTTATTTTTCAGGTACGCTGAGTTTTCTGTGTGCAGTTTCCAAACAGACTTGCATTAGATGCAGAAAATCTGAAGGTAAAAAGCAGACATGCATTTTTAGTGCATTTTCTAGCCAGAAACGCATGAAAAATGCATGTAGTCCGCATGTCAATACCAGGAGGTTTAAAAAATATAGCAGCTTTATTTAAAGAATGACACACCAGTGATAAAAAATGACACATCAAAAACCCGATAAAAATGCACAGTCAAAAATGCACACAAAAATGCAATGAAAAAACCCAATTAACTCTGATGGTGGGAGTGCACCCTTAAGGGCACTTTACACGCAGCGACATCACTAGCGATGTCGCTGCCGATCGCACCCGGCCCCCGTCGTTTGTGCGTCATGGGCAAATCGCTTCCCGTGGTGCACAATATCGTTAGTGCCCGTCACACGGACTTACCTGCCTAGCGACGTCGCTGTGGCCGACAAACCGCCTCCTTTCAAAGGGGGTGGTTTGTGCGGCGTCACAGCGACATCACACGGCAGCCGTCAAAAAGAAGCAGAGGGGCGGAGAGCAGCCGAAAGAAAGTGACGCTCACCTCATTGACGGAGGACGCAGGTAAGCTGTTGTTCTTCGTTCCTGGGTTGTCACACGTAGCGATGTGTGCTGCCTCAGGAACGACGAACAACCTGCGTCCAGCACAAGTAACGATATTTGAGATTAGAACGACGTGTCAACAATCAACGATAAGGTGAGTATTTTTGATCGTTAGCGGTCTTCGTGGTTTCACACGCAACGACGTCGCTAACGAGGCCGGATGTGCGTCACGAATTCCGTGACCCCAACGACATCTCGTTAGCGATGTCGTTGAGTGTACAGCGGCCTTTAGTGTATCTGGTATTCTTATTGTGTCAAGTATACAATATTCATATTGTGTCATGTATTTATTTTGCTTTTTTGTCCTATATGCTTCATTGTATTTGTTTTTTATTTTAATATTTCTGATTTTTTTTTTTCCTTTGTGTCTGATATTTTTTTTCATTTCTGGCATTCTGTTAACTTTCTGTTTTTCTACTATTGTCTAGTATTGTTTTGCTTTCATATTTGCATTATCTTTATCTGTTCACCTTGTTTTATACAACACTTTTCAGTGCAGTAGAGGATGATGAAGTAATAAAAATGAGTGATTTACAATAAGAATTACAAGAATGTGGTTTCTATATTTATGACATACATATGAATAAGCCAGACCATGCAGCAATGTAATGTGGCTGGTTCTTAATTCAAATATGTACAGTATATCATAGTATCATACTAATGATCCCCATCTACCTGACGAATTTTAGTACCCTTTTGACAAAGTTTAGGAATACATTAAAGGGAACCTGTCACCAGATTTGTCCCATATAAACCGCAGCCACCACCAGTAAGCCTTTACATACAGTATTCTGGAATTATATATATATATATATATATATATATATAATATAAATATATATATATTCCTAAAATAAGACCTCCCCCAATAATAAACCCTAGCAGGGATTTTAAGCATTTTCGCAGCAAGGCTAAATATAAGCCCTCCCCCGAAAATAAGCCTTAGTCATGGTTCAATAATGAAGTGTTCGTGCAGCTAAAAAAGTTAAAGATATTGCACTTCATTATAGAAAGTGGGCACCGTGCAATCACACTGACCAGACGCTGAGCGGCAGGTCCTGTAGCGATCACACCCCCGCACACATCACATCACACACACAATCACCCATCAGATCGCTCACACACACTCACCACATCCAGCGATACCAATCCTGAGAAGCCGTGCGGTGGCACGAAAGGACCTGGGACACATGACTTCCTCCCATCCCTGTGACTCGCCCACCCCAGGGCTATGGGACACCCGATGCGGGGCCGGACTAGTCCGGTGGTAGTCAGTGGTGGCTGGGCCCGGCTCCGTGGCCCTGGTGGGTGTCAGTAGAATATGTGGCTTGGTGAATAAAGTTGTGTTCGTGACGCCACCTGTGGTATGCGGCTATTAAGCCGCCGCTGCTGTGTGAGGCCTCCGGGATGATGTTATGGCAGCAATGGTGGTACTGCTCCCCACAGGTGGAGCAATGCCCGGGGCACAGTTGGTGCTTGTGAATGTCTATGCAGCTGAAATAACAGAGACCACTTCAAGGGTGCAGTTCAAGTTCTTTACTCACACTTCTTGTCACAGCGCTGTAGGGACCCTTGGACTGCTGCGACCACTGTCAGGGACCTCCGCCGTTTCTGGGTGATTCTGAGAGTGAAAGCCGGTATCCTTCTCTTAGTGTCTCTTTCTTCTGCTGTCTTCCTTAGCCTTGCCTTTGATAGGATAAACCTGGCTTGGCCTCCACTACAGCCTCCAGGCTGGGGGGTCACCTGTCGGCTGATTACCCCTTTTCTGGAAGTTCTGCTATGGGTTCTGGCCCGGGGAGTCTACAACATTCCCTGGGCCTCGGTTTTTACTGTTTGGAGATGATCTTTGCACTCCTCCAGTCTCTAGGGACCGTCCCCTGTCGCAGCTTGATCCCTCCACCGATGTTCTTGTGGAACAGGCCACCGTAGCTCTAAACTGCCCCGACAGCTATACAGACTACCCGTGGCCCTGCGACTCCTTCTGTCTTCTACGTGGTGTCACCTGGACCTCTGGGTCCCAGGATCTTCACCAGGAAGCGTCTCCTACTGTTTCTCTGCTCCTGTCTGACTTGGAGCTTTCTTTCCCTTTTCTTCTTTCTTTCTTTTCTCCTCCTTGCCTGCCTCCTGCAGACCTCCTCCTCCCTCCTTTCTCTCGTTCTTCTTCTCCAACTACATGCTGGCTCCTCACTCTCCCACTCCCTGAGGTAGACTAACTAAACTTGACCTTCCTCTCTGTGTGTGCACTCTTGTGGCTCCTCCCACCTCCCCAGTTGCTCTGTTCTACCCTATAGGAGCAGGGATGGGTCTTACGACCCCTCCCAGCATGCAGCATGGGAGGGTTATCTGCCACTTTCCCTGGTCCCAGTGTGTTCCTAGCAATGGGTGTAGTGTGGATTTACCAGGGGACCGGAGTTCACTCTCTTCCTCTCCCAGAATGGGGCATCACACCGCTGGATGGGGTGCAATGACCTGTGGCGACGGAAGCCTCAGGGGCGCCACACTCCCCCACAGCAAATCCCAGCACGTCCTTGGGCTGAAAAACAACAAAAACATGTGGAAGAACTGCAAAACATTTTTGTTATGAACAACATAAAACAATAAAACATTTCTTCCCTTTATGGGAGGCATAGGTACTTAAACGTTGCAAACTTCTTATAAAGAAAACTATGTGTGCACTTCCAGTTCATTGCACGGTTTGGGCACATCCCCCATAATTCTGGTAGGGGTCACAACGGGTGCAACTATATACATTTCTTGGCTACAACAAGTCCAGTAGCCTGGCAGTTCGTTTCTTTTCAAACAACAATGGGGCAAATACTCAACCAGCCACTAAGTCCAGTGGCTTGGTTACACAGGACACATAAGACATCACATTCACCGGGGACCACATTCCAGTTCCGTGGACCGGTACACATAAACATGGGGGGTGACATCTTCGAAAAGCATGAGGGGCAGTACAGCAGGAAAGGGTGTCATCTTCGAAAAGAACATTGGGGCAGAACACAAGGGACATCTTCAAAAAGAATGAGGGGCAGACAGGGGCTATATACAGTTCAGCTGCTTCTTACTTCTTTACTCTTACTCTTCATTGCTGGGGTCCTTGGGGTCCCTCTTTGGCAGGGCCCTGGGCAGCATGTAGGCCATGGAGATCCTGGTCTGCGTTTCTTGCGTGGCTGTCGCAGGACCTCTGCTCAGTTCTGTGGCCTGGGTCTGCCTTGAGGTAGTGCTGCTGCTAGGGGAGAGACTGCGTGCTTGTATCGTGCGGCGCCACTCTGGTTCTTCTGGGGCCGCTTCTTCCCTCAGGATTCGCACATGCAGCGCATACCACCCACGGTTCCCCATCAGCCGTGTGTACTCTACCTCATCACCCAGCTTTGCATCTCTCCCTGGGTGGCCTCTGGGCAGGTGCTCCTCGATGTCTCGTCGGGCCACAAACACGTCCTTGCCCAGACCGGGCTCCCTGATGAAGCCCCAGCCGCCACCTTGTCGGAAGTCAACTACTAGGCCCCGTCTCACTGGGCCCTCAGATCCCTTCAGGGCCTTCCTGACCTGTTCTTTGGAGGCCAGATTAGCGGCTTCTTTGGCCTTCCGCCTCTCCTCCCGGAGTTCCCGCTCCCTCTGGTACTCTACCACCAGCCTCCGGCACGTTAGCTCGTTTGCCAGGGGGGTCTCCTTGGGGAGCAGCGGCTGCTGCAGTCCCCCGCTTTCAATGGGCGCTGCATCCCAATTCACTCCCGGGGATGCCATTCCCAGGAGGCTCACAGGGGGACTCGGCAGGGGACCCGCTAGCTGTTCGGGGTCCACCCCTCCCCAAGCTCCGTCTGTGGGGGTCTCAGGCAGGCCTCCGGTGCCCCACCGGGCGTCAGCGGGGCTGGCGGGGAAGGCCAGGGGGTCGGTTAAGGGGCTAGTCGGTGGCGTGTGGCGGGGCCATGGGTCCGGACTGGTCGGGGGTTCATGTTGCTCACCATGCTGCTGCTCCGCGGCATCCATCCACTGACCCAGGCCCTCCGGCACCAGCGGTGTTTCTCTCTGCCGGTCCGCTTCCACTTCCATGCTGCTCAGCCTCCGGGCGAGGACTCGCATCTCCTCCCGGAGCAGGTCCAGCTCAGGATCCATTCTTCCGGTCCCTGGTGCACCTTGCTGCAGCTCCTCCGCCATGCTACCGGCCTGGGGAATGCTGACTGGAACACTGCTCGGGTGCTCGACCACGCCACTCGGCTGCTCCCTTTCTCTTCTCCGAGGCGGGGCCGGAGGCTGCACTAGCATCTGGCGCCAGACTGGCGCCCAGCCCATCACGACCGGCATCACTCCGCTTGCGATAAGGTACATTTTCTTTATCTGCTGGTCTGGCATTTAGACTCTCTCTGCCAGCCGGCCAGCTTATCTAGTCGCCACTTCTTCTTACTCCGCCTTCTATGGCGGGCACCGCTTCGCGCTCTTTTCTTGGACAATGGGGCGGGGCTTCTCTTCGCGCCCTTTCTTCTTTCACGCCCCCCTTCTTCCCGCGCTCAGTGGCTTCAATGGCGGCAGTTTCTCACAGTAAACACAGGCTGGTTCACGATTCTTCAGGCGCACAGTACCCGGTGTGACCGGGCACGCAATCCTGTTCGTGACGCCAAAACTTGACTCGCCCACCCCAGGGCTATGGGACACCCGGTGCCGGGCCGGACTAGTCCGGTGGTAGTCAGTGGTGGCTGGGCCCGGCTCCGTGGCCCTGGTGGGTGTCAGTAGAATATGTGGCTTGGTGAATAAAGTTGTGTTCGTGACGCCACCTGTGGTATGCGGCTATTAAGCCGCCGCTGCTGTGTGAGGCCTCCGGGATGATGTTATGGCAGCAATGGTGGTACTGCTCCCCACAGGTGGAGCAATGCCCGGGGCACAGTTGGTGCTTGTGAATGTCTATGCAGCTGAAATAACAGAGACCACTTCAAGGCTGCAGTTCAAGTTCTTTACTCACACTTCTTGTCACAGCGCTGTAGGGACCCTTGGACTGCTGGGACCACTGTCAGGGACCTCCGCCGTTTCTGGGTGATTCTGAGAGTGAAAGCTGGTACCCTTCTCTTAGTGTCTCTTTCTTCTGCTGTCTTCCTTAGCCTTGCCTTTGATAGGATAAACCTGGCTTGGCCTCAACTACAGCCTCCAGGCTGGGGGGTCACCTGTCGGCTGATTACCCCTTTTCTGGAAGTTCTGCTATGGGTTCTGGCCCGGGGAGTCTACAACATGCCCTGGGCCTCGGTTTTTACTGTTTGGAGATGATCTTTGCACTCCTCCAGTCTCTAGGGACCGTCCCCTGTCGCAGCTTGATCCCTCCACCGATGTTCTTGTGGAACAGGCCACCGTAGCTCTAAACTGCCCCGACAGCTATACAGACTACCCGTGGCCCTGCGACTCCTTCTGTCTTCTACTTGGTGTCACCTGGACCTCTGGGTCCCAGGATCTTCACCAGGAAGCGTCTCCTTCTGTTTCTCTGCTCCTGTCTGACTTGGAGCTTTCTTTCCCTTTTCTTCTTTCTTTCTTTTCTCCTCCTTGCCTGCCTCCTGCAGACCTCCTCCTCCCTCCTTTCTCTCGTTCTTCTTCTCCAACTACATGCTGGCTCCTCACTCTCCCACTCCCTGAGGTAGACTAACTAAACTTGACCTTCCTCTCTGTGTCTGCACTCTTGTGGCTCCTCCCACCTCCCCAGTTGCTCTGTTCTACCCTATAGGAGCAGGGATGGGTCTTACGACCCCTCCCAGCATGCAGCATGGGAGGGTTGTCTGCCACTTTCCCTGGTCCCAGTGTGTTCCTAGCAATGGGTGTAGTGTGGATTTACCAGGGGACCGGAGTTCACTCTCTTCCTCTCCCAGAATGGGGCATCACACCGCTTGATGGGGTGCAATGACCTGTGGTGACGGAAGCCTCAGGGGCGCCACACCTGCGGCTGAGGTAGATGCTAGAATGTACGGGCTCCTGACAGGTATAACCTAACGGGCGCACTCTGTACCGCTGGATGGATGGAGTGTGTGTGTGTGTGTGTGTGTGTGTGTGTGTGTGTGTGTATATATATATGTGATATCTGATGTGTGTATGAGTGTCTGTGTAACGAGTATGTGTGTGTGTCCGTCCAGCAGCAGGAGGCAGCGTGCAGCATACTTGCTGGCAGCGGCTACTGCAGATCACAGGGAGGACTTCGGACTCAGCCGTCTGGGGTCTGGTAAGTATGAGTCTCCTGGGAACGGGGGTTTTGTTTTTTTGGGGGGTAGACTTACCCTCAATCGTGTTTCTCCAAGAATAAGACCTCCTCCAAAAATAAGCCCTAGCGCTTTTTTGGGGGGCAAATTTTTTTTTCCTGAGTACTCCGATACCCCATATGTGGTGGAAAACTACTTGTTTGGTGCACAGCTGGCTCGAAAGTTAAGGAGCATAATTTGACTCTTGGAATGCAAATTGGTTGGAATAAATAGCAGACGCAAAGGCATGTTTGTTGAATTCCTAATGTGCCTAAACAGTGGAAAAGCCCCCACAGATGACCCATGTTAGAAACTACACCCATAAACGTCAGAATACCGTATTTTTCGGACTATAAGAAGCACCGGACCATAAGACGCACTATAGTTTTAGAGGAGGAAAATAACATTTTAACTAAAAAGTGTGGTCATGACACACTGTTATGGGGCGAGGATCTGCTGCTGACACTGTTATGGGGGTAATGTCCCCAAATGCTCTACTAAGGTACCCCATTCTGGTAATGATCCTCCTGCCTTGTATATGATTCCCATCCTTGTATATATGTCCCTCATTCTGGTATAGCCCCCATGCTGATAAATACCCCCATCCTGATAAATACCCGCATCCTGCTATATACCCCCATTTCTGCTATATACCCCCTTCCTGCTATATACCCCCATCCTGGTATATGGCCTGCATCCTGTGGCACACAAAAAAAAATAAACGCTTATACTCACCTTTCCTCACTCCAGCAGCATCGCTCGTCTTCCTGTCTGTGCCAGCAGTAGCGCCGCTGACCTGTGTGGAACTGGTCACCGATCCCTACACCATTGTGATGTCCTCCTGTCTGCCTGCCCGCTGATGTGTGTAGAGAGCGCGCACAGGGATGATGTCAACGCTGTGCTCACCGCTCTCTACACAGATCAGCGGGCCGGCAGACAAGAGGACATCGCGATGCTGCAGGGAACGGTGTGTATACTTATTCACTGCCCCCCCCACTCTGATGATGATGCACGGGGGGCAGTGAATATAGCCACACATGATCACTTCAGGCTGGAGTTGCCAGGGGTGATCACTCCAGGCTGCTAATTATGCGCGTATCCCCCACCCATCATCCCGCCCACCTGTCAGCGCCGGCTTTAGCGAGATGAGATGAGATGAGAGAGATGAGAGATGATGGGCGGTAGAATGCATGCATATGAAATGAGTGGGCCCACGTGGTCATGGTAGGCGCTGCTACAGCCTGCTCATGCCGCCGATGACCCGCTCCACCACAGCACCCTCATTCCCAGCAGCCATGCCCTACATTCAGACTATAAGACGCACCCCTCACTTTCCCCCAACATTTGGGGGAAAAAAGTGCGTCTTATAGTCCGAAAAATATGGTAAATTGCAGACACTATGTCACATTTGAAGAGGCCCTGAAATGGCAAAACAGCAAAACCGCCTTAAGTAAACCCATTTTAGAAACTACACCAAGAATTTATTTAGGAGTGTAGTGAGCTTGTTCACCCTTATCTGATTCACAAAATTGTATAACATTTTACTGAGCAAATATTTCCCATTTTTTCCAATACAATATTGCTTTGGCCCCAAGTTTTTAATTTTCAAAAGGGTAATAGGAGAAAACAAATAGTACAATTTGTTAAACAATTTCTCCTGAGCTAATTAAAATCACATATCTGGTCAAAAACTACTTTTGAAGGCATAGTACAATACTGAGAAAGGAGGGAGCGCCATATTGCAGTGCCAATTTTTGCTGGAATGGTTGAAGGGTGCCATATCACATTAGCAGAGTGCCAGAGGTGCTAGAAAAGCAGAACCCCCCCCATAGGTGACCTTATTCTACAAACCCCATCCCTCAATTAATTAATCTATGGGTGCAGTGAGCATGTTGACACCACATGTGCTTCCCAGAATTATATACCATTAGGTGATGAAAAAGAATAATTCAATTTTTACCACTAAAATATTTTTAGTCTCCAAGTTTTCATTTTTATAAGGGCTAATAGGAAAAAAATGAACCACACAGTTTGTTGTGCAATTTTTCCTGAGTGCACCAATACCCTACCTGTAATCGGGAAATAGTTTAGTACAGATTTTGCTGTTATGGTTTGAGGGTGCCATGTCACATTGGCAAAGCCCCTAAGGTGTCAGAACATCAGAACCCCCTATAGGTGACCTCATTTTACAAAACATATTTCTCAAAGAATTCATCTAGGGATTCAGTGATCATATTGACACTATAGGTGTCTCACAGAATTGCATACCATTGGGTAATGAAGTAAAAATAATTACACTTTTACTTTAAAAAAAAAAGGTTTTAGCCCCAGATTTTATATTTTCACACAAAATAATGGGTAACAATGGCACCAAAATGTGTCACAATTTCTCCTGAACGTCTCAATATCCCACGTGGCTGTACAGTACTGCACCTCAGCACACAACAGAAAATAGTGTTGAGTGAGTGGAAGTGTAGAGCTATGGCACTGGCACCTCTGAGTCAGGGGCCTTCCTCTTTCCCAGGATTGTACATTGTGCGATACCACCTCTTTTATATCCAGGTAAACTGAAACACATGAAATAACAAATTATGCAGATATAAAGCCACATGGGTCCAGGTTGTCGCTGTGGCTGCTATACCTCCAGAACTGCTTTGTTACTTATCAGTGACTGCTCATAGAGCTTCTCCTCCCGTGCCAATGACCTTCAGCTGGACGTTCCTTCTTTACTAAAGTTTCATTTACGCTGGCCAACACTATCTCTGCACTTTTTACAAGCTTGCCTTGTAGGCGTCTCCTCTACTGCCTAAGATGTTTCCGGGTCTAGAGAGCTAAGCTCTGAGGCTGGTCTAGTCACATGCCTTCTTTCCATGGCTTTTTTTTTTGCTTCTAGTCCCCAGCTACCTTCTTAAACAGGAAATTCCTCTCCTCCTGACTCTGCACGTCGTTTTTTAAAATTATTAATTTAAATATTTTTTTTAAAAGGCTGCGTATGGTTCCTTGTTGTGAATACATTTTCTAGTTTGGGGCTCCCTCTTGTGGTCAGTGCTGGCGGTGCAGTTGATTTGTGGAATGAAAGCCACACACCTGTGGAGGACTGGCAATCAGATCTCGCTGATTGGGCTATATAGCTGAGTAGTTTTCTCCTGTTACTTGCCAGTGCTCAATGGATATCCTGTGTGTTTAGGACATTCTGAAACCAGCAGACCTGCTCTCTACCAGATCTCCTCTCAGATAAGTTGGTCTTGTACCTCTGCTTATTGTTTCCACTTTCTTGTTGTTTTTTATGCTTTGATACTAATGCTTGACTCCTATTTTGCCTGTGTGGAGTTCCTGGTGGAATTGGATCATTCCCTGCTGGGAGTGTCTGTATACCCAGCTCCATGATTCTGCAATGTATTGTGTTTTGTCATGCTTGGTATTAATTTAGTCCCTCATCTATATTAGTGTTTTTGGATCCCAGTAACATCAGAGTTCTGATATAGTGGGGGAGAGGCCATTTGGTCTCAGGGTTTTTCCATACCAGATGTGCTGGTATTTATTAGGGATTTTACAGCTGCAGACAGTACTCCTTCCTATCCTTTCCTATAAAGATGGTTTGGGCCTCACCTTTGCTGAACCTGTTTTTCTAGCTTTGTATTGTGTTTTCCTATAACACCGTAATCTTTACATGTGGGGGGCTATCTATATCTTTGGGGATTGCTCCGAGGCAGATTAGCTTTTCTTATATTTCTATCTGTAAGAATATTTAGTTCTCCGGCTGTGTCGAGACGACTAGGTCATTTGTAGGCTCGTCCCATGGCTATTTCTAGCTGTGTGTCAGGATTAGGTCTGCAGTCAGTTAAGGTTCCAGCCACTCTGGTTACTCTTTGGGTTTCCGCATTTTTTGATCCTCCTCGGTTCCTGAATCATAACAGTTCCTATTATTTTTATACACAACCAAGATAAGCACACGGCTAGAGACTGCAGTCTGTAGCCATATGCTCTATCTGTGCTGGGTATCATAATATGTGGGGACCCTACGACGCCAATTTTTTAATTTATTTTTACAGCAATAGAGACACACACAAAGCGCCTCTGATTTGTTGCAGTCAGACACGTTGTCACACAGGGTGACAACGTGTCTGACTGCAACCAATTAGAAACGCGAGGATTGCTGGTGGGCGACGGAAGCAGTGAATTTGTATGAAGCATATTGAGCGGCCCTGGAAGTAGCGTTAGAGCTGCGCAGAGACTCGGTAAGTATAACGTGCCTGCTCCTATCCCTTCTACCACCATTTTAAAGAGCCGGATTCTGGTTCCCATAGACTTATATAAGGAATAGCGCCTGGCCAGATATTTGGGATCAATTCCAGGCCAAAACCGTTTTTTTTTTTAAAACTCAATTGGGCCTGTTGATCTCGGGTATCTGCGAGTCCACCCATCACTAATCAGGAGGAAACCAATGACCTCTTCTGGACGGTTTTAGTTCTGCGACCAATAGGAAAATTATAAGGTGTAAACACTCAGAACCATATAAGAGTAATAAAACTTGCACCAACATTTGCCTTAAAACAACTGATATCTACAGAGGGACATGAACATAGGTCCACCCTCTAGTTTGTAGACACCATATCCAGAACCCCTAAGTGCCAGAAGAGTGCAATCCCCCCTCATGTCCCCATTTTGGAAATTACACCTGTCTGTGAATTTATCCACAGGTGTAATGAATAGTCATCGGCGAACATGCTCACACTGCTCATTACTCAATCAAGCATCGGGGTATTCAAGCGTGACTCAAGTACCGAGTATAATATAAATCAATGGGAAACGTGAGCATTTGAAACTCAGGTGCTCAAGACTTGATTGAGTAATGAGCTTTGGGGAGCATGCTCACTCATCACCAGCAGTGACTATTTTGGTTCTGTGTGCTTTCTAGAAACAAGCAGCAATGGATGTGGACATTGCTAAGTGGCAATTGCAAATCTGCCATTCTAGTGCTTGTACATTGTAGTGCCCATAGATTGTGCCCATGTCATGCTTCTGGAGACATGCACCTGGTAAATTAAGCGGGCTCTCCTCACTACAGAAATGCAAAACATGTGGACACTAGATGTGGTTTAGGAACATTATAAGGTTCAGAAAGGAGGATTTAAGTTGGATTTGGGATTTTGCAGGATTTCATTTAGGGGACTAGGAACCATTTTGCTTTTCTAGAGCTTTTGTGCTACCTGTAACGTGGAAGCTCCCTATATTTCTGTTGACATATGACAGACCTGAGTGGATTCTTTGATTTCTGCTTGTGGAATGAATGGAAGCTTTTATTACGAATATTTTACATGACATTTTGGATTACATTTATCCTGTGCTCTACGCTGAGCACGTACATTGGAGTTTATTTTTACATTTCCAAATGATATGATTCAGATGAAACCCTCGAGAGATCTATTCACTATATTGAGGTAGCAGAGTTATTTTCCACTGCGTCTGGCCTCTGTTCAGTGGTGTCCATCTTTTCACAAATGCACAAAACTGTATCTGGCAGCGCTTTTAGGAATCTTTATAAAGATGCATACCACTGGATTACAGGCCAGAGAGATTTCACAGTGTCTCCATCTGCCTCATTATAGCGAATGTTCTGTTGGGGGCTCTATCTGAATCATGTATTTCAGAGATTTACATGTAAACCCCGGTGTAAGCACTCAGCATAGCACGCAGGATAAATGTGAGCCAAGCCTTAATGCAATGTTTGTGAAACAGAATAAGCAAATCAACGCAGGCTAAGATTTATTCTTTAAATGCCATTCACCATGTGATATACAGTTAGGTCCAGAAATATTTGGACAGTGACGCAATTTTCGCGAGTTGGGCTCTGCATGCCACCACATTGGATTTGAAATGAAACCTCTACAACAGAATTCAAGTGCAGATTGTAACGTTTAATTTGAAGGTTTGAACAAAAATATCTGATAGAAATTGTAGGAATTGTACATATTTCTTTACAATCACTCCACATTTTAGGAGGTCAAAAGTAATTGGACAAATAAACCAAACCAAACCAAAATATTTTTATTTTCAATATTTTGTTGCGAATCCTTTGGAGGCAATCACTGCCTTAAGTCTGGAACCCATGGACATCACCAAACGCTGGGTTTCCTCCTTCTTAATGCTTTGCCAGGCCTTTACAGCCGCAGCCTTCAGGTCTTGCTTGTTTGTGGGTCTTTCCGTATTAAGTCTGGATTTGAGCAAGTGAAATGCATGTTCAATTGGGTTAAGATCTGGTGATTGACTTGGCCATTGCAGAATGTTCCACTTTTTTGCACTCATGAACTCCTGGGTAGCTTTGGCTGTATGCTTGGGGTCATTGTCCATCTGTACTATGAAGCGCCGTCCGATCAACTTTGCGGCATTTGGCTGAATCTGGGCTGAAAGTATATCCCGGTACACTTCAGAATTCATCCGGCTACTCTTGTCTGCTGTTATGTCATCAATAAACACAAGTGACCCAGTGCCATTGAAAGCCATGCATGCCCATGCCATCACGTTGCCTCCACCATGTTTTACAGAGGATGTGGTGTGCCTTGGATCATGTGCCGTTCCCTTTCTTCTCCAAACTTTTTTCTTCCCATCATTCTGGTACAGGTTGATCTTTGTCTCATCTGTCCATAGAATACTTTTCCAGAACTGAGCTGGCTTCATGAGGTGTTTTTCAGCAAATTTAACTCTGGCCTGTCTATTTTTGGAATTGATGAATGGTTTGCATCTAGATGTGAACCCTTTGTATTTACTTTCATGGAGTCTTCTCTTTACTGTTGACTTAGAGACAGATACACCTACTTCACTGAGAGTGTTCTGGACTTCAGTTGATGTTGTGAATGGGTTCTTCTTCACCAAAGAAAGTATGCGGCGATCATCCACCACTGTTGTCATCCGTGGACGCCCAGGCCTTTTTGAGTTCCCAAGCTCACCAGTCAATTCCTTTTTTCTCAGAATGTACCCGACTGTTGATTTTGCTACTCCAAGTATGTCTGCTATCTCTCTGATGGATTTTTTCTTTTTTTTCAGCCTCAGGATGTTCTGCTTCACCTCAATTGAGAGTTCCTTAGACCGCATGTTGTCTGGTCACAGCAACAGCTTCCAAATGCAAAACCACACACCTGTAATCAACCCCAGACCTTTTAACTACTTCATTGATTACAGGTTAACGAGGGAGACGCCTTCAGAGTTAATTGCAGCCCTTAGAGTCCCTTGTCCAATTACTTTTGGTCCCTTTAAAAAGAGGAGGCTATGCATTACAGAGCTATGATTCCTAAACCCTTTCTCCGATTTGGATGTGAAAACTCTCATATTGCACCTGGGAGTGTGCACTTTCAGCCCATATTATATATATAATTGTATTTCTGAACATGTTTTTGTAAACAGCTAAAATAACAAAACTTGTGTCACTGTCCAAATATTTCTGGACCTAACTGTAAGTGATTAGGTGGCTTTATTCTTCGGTTTGGTGCGATTACAGCAATTCTAGGTTTATATTCGGTTTCTATGTTTTGGCAACTAACACACACTAAAATAATGCTTTAAAAAAGTTTTTGCATCACCATATTTTGAGACATATAATGTTTTCATTTATCTGCTGACATGTGAGGGCTTGTTTTTGTGGTATAGGTTGATGTTTTCATCCATACCATTTTCGGACACACATTTTTTTATTGCTTTTTATTCCAATTTTTGAGAGGCAGAATGAATAAAAATCAGGTTTGGTAAAAGTGATAACATAGGTTTTTTCCTTGGGTCAGTAGGATTACAGCGATATCACATTTATACAGTATTTATGTTGTGCTTTCATCATACAATAAAAACTATTTTATTGAAAATAATTGGTTTTGCATTACTATATTATGACAGCTATAGCTTTTATGTGTTTCCACTGACAAAGCTATAAGATGGCTTGTTTTTTGCGGGACAAGGTGACCTTTTTAGAGATACCATATTTATTCATATTTGAAATTTTGGTGTACTTTTTTCACATAAATATATGTGTTTATTGGTATAATATATATTTTTTCATCATTTTGATTATTCATTTTGGGATTGTTTTTTATTTTTTTTATTTTTTTAAAGTTAAGTTTGTTTATTTTTGTTTTTTTTACTTAGTCCACCTATAAGACTTTAACTTTTACTAGTCTTATCTCTGGTATAATGTATTGCTATGCACAATCATGGCAATGCATTACACTGATGAGTGTGTCAACCAGGGCCGGATTAAGGTTGGTGGGGGCCCCTGGGCAGAAAATCTGGTGGGGGCCCCATAAACGTTAACATTTTTAGCCATAACAGTAGAGCGCGAACTGTAGCATTTAGATATAAATTTAATGAACATTTATCTTCTCCTGTTCTGCCACATTCAGATTTACAGGACTACAATACAGATACAGTCCAGGATCACTCACAGCAGTCACTTATATACACACAGTACAATACAGATACAGTCCAGGATCACTCACAGCCGTCACTTATACACACACAGTACAATACAGATACAGTCCAGGATCACTCACAGCAGTCACTTATATACACACAGTACAATACAGATACAGTCCAGAATCACTCACAGCAGTCACTTATACACACACAGTACAATACAGATACAGTCCAGAATCACTCACAGCAGTCACTTATATACACACAGTACAATACAGATACAGTCCAGGATCACTCACAGCAGTCACTTATATACACACAGTACAATACAGATACAGTCCAGGATCACTCACAGCAGTCACTTATACACACACAGTACAATACAGACACAGTCCAGAATCACTCACAGCAGTCACTTATATACACACAGTACAATACAGATACAGTCCAGAATCACTCACAGCAGTCACTTATACACACACAGTACAATACACATACAGTCCAGGATCACTCACAGCAGTCACTTATACACACACAGTACAATACAGATACAGTCCAGGATAACTCACAGCTGTCACCCATACACACAGTACAATACAGATACAGTCCAGGATCACTCACAGCAGTCACTTATATACACACAGTACAATACAGATACAGTCCAGAATCACTCACAGCAGTCACTTATACACACACAGTACAATACAGATACAGTCCAGGATCACTCACAGCCGTCACTTATACACACAGTACAATACAGATACAGTCCAGGATCACTCACAGCCGTCACTTATACACACAGTACAATACAGACACAGTCCAGAATCACTCACAGCCGTCACTTATACACACAGTACAATACAGACACAGTCCAGGATCACTCACAGCCGTCACTTATACACAGTACAATACAGATACAGTCCAGGATCACTCACAGCCGTCACTTATACACACAGTACAATACAGATACAGTCCAGGATCACTCACAGCAGTCACTTATACACACAGTACAATACAGATACAGTCCAGGATCACTCACAGCCGTCACTTATACACACAGTACAATACAGATACAGTCCAGGATCACTCACAGCAGTCACTTATACATGGAAAGTAGAGTTACTCACATATTTTTTTATTCATCCCAATGTTAAGGCAGCCAGGGCAGCTCCAGGTTTTTGTGGTCCCCGGTTGAGTCTCAGTGGACCCCATCCACACACAGACACGCACATACACATACAGGCATACGTACATATACATATTTGAAGACAAATTCACAAAAATACATTTAAACAGACAAATATATGCACAGTCATATACACTGACATACATACAGACACAGACGCATTACAGGTGTTAATATGGAGAAGTCACAAGCAGCATCACTCACCTCCCCCGCTTGTTTCCAGCTCCTCCAGGACATGTGGCTGTGTTGCATGATGGCCATCAATAACAGACATGACTGCACACCATGCACACTGACGCAGCACTGCTGTATATACATCACAGGAGGGGCTAGGGCCTACAATATATACATTACAGGAGGGGGCATAGATGTTGCTGGAGTGGCAAACAGCTCTGGTGGCGTACACATTACTGGGATGGGTGGCTTAGCGCTCTGGGGTGCCGCACAGACTGCTCTGATTCATATACACACACACACACAGCTCTGCTTCACACACACACACACAGCTCTGCTTCACACACACACACACAGCTCTGCTTCACACACACACACACACACACACAGCTCTGCTTCACACACACACACACAGCTCTGCTTCACACACACACACACAGCTCTGCTTCACACACACACAGCTCTGCTTCACACACACACAGCTCTGCTTCACACACACACAGCTCTGTTTCACACACACACAGCTCTGTTTCACACACACACAGCTCTGTTTCACACACACACAGCTCTGTTTCACACACACACAGCTCTGTTTCACACACACACAGCTCTGTTTCACACACACACAGCTCTGTTTCACACACACAGCTCTGTTTCACACACACACAGCTCTGTTTCACACACACACAGCTCTGCTTCACACACACACACACACACACACACACACACACAGCTCTGTTTCTCACACACACACACACACACACACAGCTCTGTTTCTCACACACACACACAGCTCTGCTTCACACACCACACATCTTTCTTCAGCTCTGCCCTTACCTGCTCTGATGCCATCCTCCTGCTGCTCCGGTATAGGCCGCCGTCCTCCTGCTGCTGTTCCGGTGCCGCGGCCATCCTCCTGCTCCGGTGAGTCTCCTCTCCTGGCCACGGTGCCGGTCTTCTCATATGTGGCCGCGGCGCCGGTCTTCTCATCCGCGGCCGCGACACCGGTCTTCTCATCCGCGGCCGCGGCGGCGTCCTGCTGTGACATCCGCGGCCGCGGCGACGTCCTGCTGTGACATCCGCGGCCGCGGCGGCGTCCTGCTGTGACATCCGCGGCGGCGTCCTGCTGTGACATCCGCGGCCGCGTCCTGCTGTGACGGCCGCGGCATTGGACCCCGCAGCAGAGCAGGGAGCAGGCATACCTATGACCCCGGAAGTACAAACTACTTCCGGGGTCAATCAGCGTCCTGCGCCCGCAGATACAAATAAATGTAGGTGCGCGCACCTCCCCCCCCCCCGAAAACACAGCTGATTTATTAGACTGTCTTTACGGAGGGGGAGAGGGTGTGAAGAAGAAAAAAAAAAAATTGCTGACGGGTGGCAAGTATGGCCCTGGTGGTGGGGGCCCCCTTGGAAGCTCTGATGGTGGGGGCCCCGGGGCTGAAGCCCCGCCTGCCCCGCCTATAATCCGGCCCTGGTGTCAACCCTGCCCCTGGCATGTTCTAACAGGCCACTTTAGCTAGCTAGCTACCTCAGATTGCCATAGCAAGGATCAGGACATCATGATCACGTCGTGGTGTCCTCATCAAGTAGGATCAGCTATCACTAAGGCCTCTGTCACAAGTTCGTGCCTCCGGTACGTGTTTTGCAGTTTTTTCACGTACCGGAGACACGTACACACGTACACCAATGTTACCCTATGGTAACAGGCACATTAACGTAAATCCACACGGAACGTGTGTCCGTGTGGATTGTACGTTTGTACATGTTTAAAAAACGCTGACATGTCCGTTTTCTCCGGCATCACGAGTGTCACACGGCCCGCACCCCTACCACACGGATGTAGTGTGGTTGCGGTCCCGTGTGACACGCGCGGGAGAAACACGTGTCATTATTTTAAAATAAAAAAACCAAATACTCACCTCCTTCAGCCCTGCAGAATCTTCCGCTGCAAACAGTTGCTGCCGGCTGGCGCTCAATATGAGCGTGTTAAGGAGGTGGGCGTGATGTCTCGGGTGCTGATCTCCGCCCCTCCGCTCGGCCGGAAGCAGCAACAGCGGGGAGCCGAAGATCAGTACCCTGGACAGCAGCAAGGACCACGTGAGTATGTAAATTACCGGTTCTCCGTGTGTTATCGAGGATAGCACACGAAGAACACAGGTGGCCCGCACGTACCGGAGACACGTACTTACCTAACGCAACATGCAAGGAAAATACATGTCTCGTGGCACGTGCGTGATTTTCACGTGAGTGTGGCAGAGGCCTTAAACTGAGCTCCCAGCAGCAATCATTCAGGTACAGCTCCTGTGCCCACATGATCACCAAGATGTACAGATACCTCCATGTGCACGAACACACTGCAACATAGGAAGCACAGGTAAGTTCAATGTCGGGAAGGGGTTAAGCTTTGAAATGCCATACGATAAATCCAATGGGAACATCGTTTCATTCATCTCTCTGTATGCCTCACTACTAATTGGAGGATAATTAATAGAGCTACTAATTCTTTAAAGTGAGGCTGTCATTCTAAAATATCCTCAGTCTTAGTGCTGGTAGAAAGATATTTAGCATTGTAGGTGGTACATGAGGGCAAGTAATGGAAGTCTGACATTCTTCATCCTATTGTTCCTGGCTTAAGTTAATGGGTACATGAAAGGGCCACTAACTCATTCACACCCAAGCTGAAACAGTTCAAATATCCATTTTGGGAACCAATAGGATTGAGTAAATAAAGGCCTAGTGTATACAACAAATCTCTCATCAATGTGTCCTGACTCCTTAACAGTTTGTCTACAGTCTCTGATAATGCTCAGCTTGTCTACATTTGGATTTATCAGCTTTCCGCCGCAGCTAATTTTTATTTTTGGGTTTTGATTTTCCTCTTCTATTTTTACTTTTATTTTTCCATAGTTGTAGACTGAGTAGAACAATTATGTGACTGTTTTTTATGTTTTGTTCATTGTGCAATAAAAAATTATCTGGCCATATAACTTTCCAAATCTGTAATATAATGGCAATAGCAAACTTTTATTTTTTTATTTTATATACGTAGAAATAAAGATTTGGACATTTAAGAAAAAAGACATGCACATTTGGTCAGCAAAATTTACGAATTAAATTCCATATACCTCCAATACTTGTACAGCACAAAACTTGTGTCATAGAACTTCTGAACCATGTAATGAACACCTTCTACAACATTCACTGTGACTGGGCACAGAGGTGGTGGGGAACCGCAGGTGCTAGTGCATATACAGTTAGGTCCAGAAATATTTGGACAGTGACACAATTTTCGCGAGTTGGGCTCTGCATGCCACCACATTGGATTTGAAATGAAACCTCTACAACAGAATTCAAGTGCAGATTGTAACGTTTAATTTGAAGGTTTGAACAAAAATATCTGATAGAAATTGTAGGCATTGTACACATTTCTTTACAAACACTCCACATTTTAGGAGGTTAAAAAGTAATTGGACAAATAAACCAAACCCAAACAAAATATTTTTATTTTCAATATTTTGTTGCGAATCCTTTGGAGGCAATCACTGCCTTAAGTCTGGAACCCATGGACATCACCAAACGCTGGGTTTCCTCCTTCTTAATGCTTTGTTAGGCCTTTACAGCCGCAGCCTTCAGGTCTTGCTTGTTTGTGGGTCTTTCCGTCTTAAGTCTGGATTTGAGCAAGTGAAATGCATGCTCAATTGGGTTAAGATCTGGTGATTGACTTGGCCATTGCAGAATGTTCCACTTTTTTGCACTCATGAACTCCTGGGTAGCTTTGGCTGTATGCTTGGGGTCATTGTCCATCTGTACTATGAAGCGTCGTCCGATCAACTTTGCGGCATTTGGCTGAATTTGGGCTGAAAGTATATCCCGGTACACTTCAGAATTCATCCGGCTACTCTTGTCTGCTGTTATGTCATCAATAAACACAAGTGACCCAGTGCCATTGAAAGCCATTCATGCCCATGCCATCACGTTGCCTCCACCATGTTTTACAGAGGATGTGGTGTGCCTTGGATCATGTGCCGTTCCCTTTCTTCAAACTTTTTTCTTCCCATCATTTTGGTACAGGTTGATCTTTGTCTCATCTGTCCATAGAATACTTTTCCAGAACTGAGCTGGCTTCATGAGGTGTTTTTCAGCAAATTTAACTCTGGCCTGTCTATTTTTGGAATTGATGAATGGTTTGCATCTAGATGTGAACCCTTTGTATTTACTTTCATGGAGTCTTCTCTTTACTGTTGACTTAGAGACAGATACACCTACTTCACTGAGAGTGTTCTGGACTTCAGTTGATGTTGTGAACGGGTTCTTCTTCACCAAAGAAAGTATGCGGCGATCATCCACCACTGTTGTCATCCGTGGACGCCCAGGCCTTTTTGAGTTCCCAAGCTCACCAGTAAATTCCTTTTTTCTCAGAATGTACCCGACTGTTGATTTTGCTACTCCAAGCATGTCTGCTATCTCTCTGATGGATTTTTTTCTTTTTTTGCAGCCTCAGGATGTTTTGCTTCACCTCAATTGAGAGTTCCTTAGACCGCATGTTGTCTGGTCACAGCAACAGCTTCCAAATGCAAAACCACACACCTGTAATCAACACCAGACCTTTTAACTACTTCATTGATTACAGGTTAACGAGGGAGACGCCTTCAGAGTTAATTGCAGCCCTTAGAGTCCCTTGTCCAATTACTTTTGGTCCCTTGAAAAAGAGGAGGCTATGCATTACAGAGCTATGATTCCTAAACCCTTTCTCCGATTTGGATGTGAAAACTCTCATATTGCAGCTGGGAGTGTGCACTTTCAGCCCATATTATATATATAATTGTATTTCTGAACATGTTTTTGTAAACAGCTAAAATAACAAAACTTGTGTCACTGTCCAAATATTTCTGGCCCTGACTGTATCAGCTGGATGTGTGTCCTCAGAAGCACAATCACCTGAGATATATTGCTGTCCACAAACCTGCTGGGTTAATAAGGCAGCCCTGTTTTCAATATATGGAATACAGGGCACCTGGTAAGGCCTCAAGATGTCTTTGGACGTAGCAGATAAGGAGTGGAGGCATTTTATCTCTGTGGGAGTTGATTTAGGCTAAGTTCACATTTCTGTTGTTTTGCATCAGTCACATGCGTTGCTTGTGTCGCGGGCGGAGAAGGGGACGCTGCGCTCTCCCGCTGCTCGGGTCCGGCTGCCGCTGCTGTTGCTGCTCGGTGGCTCGAGCGATGGGCCAGATCCCGGGGACTCGAGCGGCGCTCCTCGCCCGTGAGTGAAAAGGGGAATGGTTTTGGGGGTTTATTGTCCGTGACGCCACCCACGGTTGTGGTGATTGTGTGGACACCACCGCTGCTCTGGACGGGGATCCCGGGAGCGGTGACAGGGAGCAGCTTTGTTGTTACTTCTCCCCTCCGTGGGTAGGGGGTTGATTGTCCCGGGGCCCGGTGATGGGGTAGGGGATGATGGCAGGCGGGTTGCGGGGCCTGGTGAGGTGCAGGGTCGCGGGGGCAGCGCTGTGCCGCACGGCACGGTGGTACTCACTCAGCCTGAGACGATGACACAGTTCTCGGTAAAACACACGGCTGGAAAGACGGTTCCCACGGACGGCTGCTGTTGCTTTTCCCCGGTAGTTAACGGTGACTGTCTCTTTCCCTGCACCTAGTATTTCTGTTGATGAACAAATAGATAGGGTAACAGATGGATATTCAATGCAAAATAAAGGGCCACTCAAAATAGCAATGAAAAAATAAGGAAGGTTGAGTTTCATATGGCCAAACATAGTTCCAAAAAGATGACAAGTACACCCACGTAAATAACAATTATTTATTACAGATAATTCACATATAAATAGGGGTACTGTTATTAGAAAAAGCTCTATTGAAAAATTAAAATTTGCATTAAACCATAAAACCAGAGTATGGTGGAACAAGGCGTTCATGGAGCGCTACCTAGCTAAAGGACTTATACCAAGAGGGCTGAGAGTCCAGGTGTTCCCCTCCTTCAATGTAGAAGATGAGGACATTAAGGGGGAGTGGGAGGAACTGGCCACTAAATGTTCAAGGGGCTTCATGGGGCTGTTGATCAAAATGAATGACAGAACACTCTCCAAACTAGAGGGCGACATTGAGGATTTCAGAAAAGACCTCTCTGTAAAATTATCTGAGGATTCCCTTAAGAAATTAAATACTGATTTGGAGAAATCATTCACCAAATGGGAGAAAGATATAATTGAAGCTAAAACTAAAAAATATAAGCGTGACATGGGAGATTACCGCAGCAACTTTGTATATAAATGGAAACACTCCCAAAAGAGGAGGAAACCCTCTCAATTCTCCAATCAAATCAGATCTTCGTCTGTCTCCTCTCTTTCATCTATGGATGAGGACGGATCTGAAAAGAGAGGCTTCGTGACTCCCTTTGTTAGTAAGTGGAATCCCAATAAAATGAAGCAATCTGTAGTGGCTGCCACAAAGAGGAAGATTACTCCTCCTGAACCCCTTGAGAAGAAGAGTAGGAACAAAAGTAACAACTTGGAGGTAATTAATCTCTCAAGTATTACACTCACTGGGCCCCAAATTGAGGTGTTGGAACTGGGGCTGTCTTTTGTTCCCAATAGTCCCTTCAACTACTTCACAGCTTTGAAGGATCTGAACCTATTCTCACGTAAGCTGGTTTTACAAAAATTGCACGCAAATAAGGACATACATAGAGCCAATGTAGGTGTGTCGGAGAGTGAGGCATTGGCCATCTTGGAGGAGTTGGAGGATCCCTCCCCCTCTGTCAGTAAGGGCAGTTTCCCAAAATCCATCTACCCGAGGTCGACCACCTTTCCCCCTTTTTCCCTATGCCCGGCCGTTGAGATCTTCCACAAGTTGGTAGCCAATGACCTTAAGACCTTGGAAGGCAGTGGTAGGAGGAGGGATAATCTGACGGCTGGGCAGAGGAGAGCTCTTAGGGAACTGAGTAATCTGCCTGATGTGGTTATTAAACCAGCAGATAAAGGGGGGAATGTGGTGCTCTGGCCCGTTAAGATGTACGAACGGGAAGCCTTTAGACAGTTGAGGGACAGGTCATCATATTCCTCCTTAGCCTCTAACCCGACGAATAACTACATGGCGGATCTTTTTAAAATTATTGATTTGGCCTTTCAAAAAGGGATCATCCCCAAAAAAATCATGGATGGACTATTAGTAAAGAACCCCAAGATTCCTACTTTCTATTTATTACCTAAAGTCCACAAAGATCCCCTGGTCCCCCCGGGGCGTCCCATTGTCTCTGGCATTGGGGGGCTGTCTGAACCGGTTTGCAGGTTTATTGAATATTACCTGCATCCTTTGGTTCAGACTTTGCCCTCCTATGTCAGGGACACTGTGGACGTCCTGCGGCAGATCGATGGGATCTTTGTGGACCCTGACGTCATTCTGGCCACAGTAGATGTGGAATCACTCTACTCCTCGATAAAACACGAGCATGGACTGCGGGCGGTGAGATTCTTTTTGGAGATGAGCAGTGTGGATGCACCATTGGTCGAATTAATTTTGGAGTTACTTTCGTTTATTTTAACTCACAATTATTTTTTGTTTAAAGATCGTTTTTTTCTGCAGGAGCGTGGCACTGCGATGGGCGCGGCGTGCGCGCCCTCGTACGCAAACCTCTTTTTGGGCTTTTGGGAGAGGGAGGTTTTCGGCGAGGGCGTGCCCGCCGTGTCCCAGGCGCAGTGCTGGCTCCGTTTTATTGATGACATTTTGATTTTTTGGAAGGGCACCTTTTCTGATTTTTCATTATTTATTCATGATTTAAACTTGAACGACTCTAACATTAAACTTACTTTTAATTGTGATAAGAAAACAATAGATTTTTTGGACATTCGTATCATGGTGCATCCCGACTGCTCGATCCAAACAACCATATGCCGTAAAAAAACATCGGTCAATAGCCTCCTGCATGCATCCTCGGCGCACACTCCCTCCACGATCTCTGCAATCCCGATTGGGCAATATTTGAGGGCAAAGAGGGTATGTTCCACCGATGCCCTCTTTAAGGAGCAGGCCCTAGATCTCCAGGAGAGATTCACATCCAGAGGTTACAGTGGGAGGAGTGTGCACCGTGGTTTTGGACGTGCGCGGCAGGCAGTACGTACCGACCTTCTGGTGCCTAAACCTTGGCGGTGGCGGTCTCTCTCATACGGTTGGACTGTTGCCTTCAATCGGGACTTGGTTGTTTGGAAACCCGGAGGTCCCCTTCACTGACGGATTTGGCAAATTCACGGCGACTCCAAGCCTTGCCGGGATCCGAAAGGCCCCTGCCAATGGTACTGGCTTCTCCTTGTGTACCGGTCCGGTACCGCCGGGCCACCGCCCGTCCACGGTCCTTACGGCAACTCCGATAGGCCACTCCTGCAGACAGTCACCGCCGTCTGCTAACCTTGCTGTCTCTGTCCGGGGCACACACCCGGACTCACTTCAGTCTGCTCTTTTGCCACTTCACTACTCCTCACTTTCCCTCCTTCCACTTTCACTGTCAAAACTCAACTAACTTGACTGTTTTCCCTCCTCCAGGACTGTGAACACCTTGGTGGGTGGAGACCAACTGCCTGGCTCCACGCCCTGGTGTGGACAACAGCCCCTGGGGAAGGCAACAAGGATTTTTGGGTCTAGCTTTGATGTGCCTAACCGGGGTGTAGGGTGTGGTGAAGTCATTACCTGTGACCCCTGGCTTGCCCAGGGCGTCACACTTGACGCATGTGACTGATGCGTTGTACAATGGATGACAAAGAACAGAAATCATTGTCGGACTCCGTTGTGTGTGGGGGGCGGAGCGCAAGGGGGGCGGAGCGCGAGGGGGCGGAGCCGAGCGGGGCTGTGGTGCTGAGGAGGACGTCAGTGCCGCAGGGACTGCAGGGCTGGGGACAAGTGAGTGTGTGTGTGAGTGTGTGTGTGTATGTGTGAGTGTGTACACATGCAGAGTGCAGGAGGGAGCGGAGCCGAGTGGGGAAGTGTCGGCCTCCTTGCACACGTATCCAGGGTAAATATCGGGTAACTAAAAGCAAAGCACTTTTTGCTTGGTTACCCGATATTTATCTTGGATGCCAGCGTACACCACTTAGCGCTGGCTCCCTGCACACGTAACCACTGTATATATATATATATATATATATATATATATATATATATATATATATATCAGAGCTCCTGTGTACATATCAGAGCCCAGAACCTCAGCTGCAGATAATTGTGTGGGTAGGATTGTGGACACCAGCAGCAAGAGGAGCTAAAGAATCACTACACCTGATGTATAACCACATGGCTACCCTGGAAAGTAACCGTGATAGCTGAAAAGGAATTGAGCCTGTGTGCAAGAATCATTCACCTGGATGTACCTATGGTATGTAAATTTACAACAAGTAATTGTGTTGTTTTCTACAGTTCCACTGGCTTCCCTGTTTTCTGGATTAATCAGAGTGCACCACATTATGCCAAATGCCAAGAAATAAAAGTAAATTGAGTGCAATCTGGCATCACAAACAATCTTTTCTTCTTTTTGTCACTGCCATGTTGGCGTGCTAACTACCGAATACCACATGGTCCATGGTACACGGCACATTATGAGGAAAAAATACAATTCCCTTACCTTGAAGGGTAATAGCCATTTAATAGTATATTAGAACTCACATTTCTAATAGATCTGACTATGTTTCTTAATGCTTAAAAAGCAAAGGTTCTAATATTCTTGTGACTTCCTAGTTTGGATGGCTGCGTGCCTCTATTTGCTCACCTATATCTTTGTATTGTTCCCAGCCTGTTATTTTTTTGTCTTTCTCCATCTTATTTTCTGCTCTTTTCTTAATCTTCAAAACCTTTTGAAATATGCTATCCAATACCTTAAAGATGAATATACCGTTAAAAAATACAAAGATACATGAGTTCCCCTAATGAGTATGTGCCCCTCAGCAATGCGTTCCAAAGCACGTCGTTCCACCGCAAGTCCTCGTGCTTCACTGCACTGTGTCCCAGGTTCCCCTGCTGCTTAAAAGCAATCAGTATTGCCGGATGTGGTGAGTCTGTGTGTGCGATCTGGTGTGTGTGTGTGTGTGTGTGTGTGTGTGCATGCGATCTGATGTGCGATCTGATGTGTGTGTGTGTGTGATCTGATGTGTGTGTGCAGGTGCAATCTGATCTGATGTGTGTGTGTGCAATGTGATGTGTGATCTGGTGTTTGTGTGTGTATGTGCGATCTGATCTGATGGGTGTGTGTGTGATCTGATGGGTGTGGGTGTACGTTCCACCACAGTTCCTTGATGCGTTCCACTGCAGGTCCTCTTGTTTGGCGTCTAGTGACTATGATGGTGGGGTCTTCTCTCTTCTTTCTTCTCTCTTTTGGGGGCGTCTGCTTTCTAGAATTAAGTGTCCTGCAGTATTCTTTAACTTTTTTAGCTGCATGGACACTTCATTATTGAACTGCAACTAGGGATTATTTTTGGGGTAGGGTTTATATTTAAGCCTTAAGCCAAAAATGCTGAAAATTCCTGCTTGGGCTTATTTTCGTGTTTAGGTTGCTATGTCTCTTCAAAACCTCCTTGTACTTACCATAGTTACATGTTAAAACCAGGAAATTAGGAAGAAAAGGTGACAATGTGCATCTGTATGTCCCTTTTTTCCTGCTTTCTTGGTTTACTTGTGGCCACGGGTGTAACTATATTTGCTGCAGACGTTTCAGTTGAACCAGGGCTGTGGACTTCAGGGGCCTAAAAGATCATTTTGGCCCATATGAGAAGACCAATACTGTTAAAGACTTGTGAAATTTAACGGCCCTGTTGGAGATTTAGCATCGGGGCCTTCAAGCTTCAAGTTACACCTCTGTTTGTAGCAGTAAAAGGCTAAGATGACTATAGAAAAAATTCAAACAGGTTTCTGTGGCACCCCTGAGGCCTCAGTCGCCACAGAGCATTGCATCGGTCTTAAGGTGCAGTGCTGATCCAGGTAAGAGGAGTTTATACTAGTGTTAAGAGCTAACACACATCCTGTGCTCATAGCAAGTTACACAATCAGGAATCCAGGTGCTCTCATACTGAAACTAGGCTGAAGGTGATTACAATAGCAACGTGATCTTCCCCGGGCAGGCTGAGTCATCAGAAAGGTGGGGGCACTAGGAGTGTGTAGAAAGACACAAACAGTTTGACTTGAGATCAGTCTGGGACACAGAAGTAACAACAGGTCCCTGGGGGGTGTGCTGATCTAGCTCTCCTCAGGGAGACCGCCCGGGATGAGTGCTTTAGAGCTATCACGGGAAAGCAGAAAGAGCCAGGACATCATGGGACTTGTAGTACCACGGCTGCTATAGAGAGTGCTTGAAAGCTTCTATAGCCGTGACCGGGCAGACTGGAAGAGACCGAGCAGGAGAGAAGCAGGAGACGACTGAGTGGAAATATGAGACAGAGGAGAAACTCGGCAGCCGAAGGGTGAGCCCCCAACAGCCCCTTCGGGACCGGCGCCAGTCAGGGTGCAGAGCCCTTGGTTAGGGAAACCTTCATGGACTCTAACAAATCTGCAGGGAAGGGGGATTTCACGTTCCATTGCCCACCACCACCAAAAGTCCCGGGGCACAGCAGCAGAGAGAGACAGGAGCCACGGCTATGGTCGGGTCCATAACAAGTTTTGCACCACCTGCATACGAGACGGCAACTAAAGCCAAGGAAACTGGGGTCCCTAAGTAGCTTCACGCCACAGGGATCCACAATGAAAGGCGCAAGGAGGAAGGTCTCACACAACACCGATGGTGACCTTTAATTAATCCAGGATTGGCTTGGGCCCAGCATGGCAGTGACTGGTACCCTGAAGGCAGCGACCGCAAGAACTGTGAGTAAACGACCTGTACCCACAACCGCTGCCTCGGCTTCTTATTACCGTCGCCATCGACTCGTGCTTCGGCGCTAACGGCCCGTTCCCCGTCACCACCGTCCTCCCTAGAGCTCACTCCACCTGTGGGGAGCTGGGCTAACTGAGCTGCGTCAACATCAGGCCCAGAGGAGAGCAACTTCTCGCAGCACGGCTAATCCCCCATTCCCATCCAACACTGCTTCTGGAAGAGGAAAAGTCGCAGGAAGGGTCGGCGGCGGAGGAGGCCAAGACGCCAGTCACCGCTGCAATCGGTGACATGCTTCCTAGGGACCTTTCGCCCTCCTTCCATCCCCATTTACACCTCGCAATCTGTTTGTCTTTACATGTAGCTGACATGGCCCACGGAGCTGGGTCAGGCCAGTCACAGCAATCCCACAAAACCACTGGCTCGGTGACGAGTAAACTCCCTGAGGTCCCGTGGGGCGCTACATTTCCTTTCATAGATTAATTGTATGTTATAATGTATGCCATATTAAGGATGGTATTGTATGAGATACAGGGCACTACAAAGAGCTTTATGGTTTGCAGTAGGGGTTCATAGTAATCAAAATGGCAAGGAGAATCCAAGCAGGAATGGAAAAAATTGGCAATAAAAATGAAATTTTGTATAAACTGCAATAGAAATTTTTTTTATTTATGTTATTAACTGTAAATATAATATGTCCCCTGAGAAGATGTGTCGCGGGCGGGGAGGACGGCGCCGCTGCGCTTGCTAACGCTCGGGTCCGGCGCTGCTGCGGCTGCTGCTCGGTGGCTCGATCGGTGGGCTGGATCCGGGGACTCGAGCGGCGCTCCTCGCCCGTGAGTGAAAAGGGTGGTTGGTTTTGGGGGGATTTAGTCCGTGACGCCACCCACGGGTTGTGGTGAAGATGGGCACCACCGCTGCTGGTGACAGGGATCCCGGGAGTGATGGTAGGGAGCAGCTGGGATGTTGTTTTCCCCCTCCGTGGGTAGGGGGTCGGTGGTCCCGGGGCCCGGTGGTGTGACGGGCAGGCAGGGTTGGTGAGGTGCAGGGTCTCAGGGACAGCGCGGCGCGGTGCCGGATGGCATGGGTGTACTCACTCAGTAAGAGATGCACAAAGTCCTCGGTAAACCAAACGGCTGGATGGACGGGTCCCGCAGCCGGCTGCAGTGTCTCTCCCCGGACAGGTGATGGCGGCTGTCTTTCCCTGCACCTTTGTGTACTTTTTTGACTACGATGGATCCCCAACGGTAGTCCGCTCCCCGATGTATGGATGCCGGAGGAGCCCCGTTTGCCCGCAGGCGCTGGGCCTTTGGGTCTCTAGCCTTAGGCGGTAGCTGTATACCCTCACGGTGTGGGCGGTCACCTTCTAACGGGTCTTTGGCTGTTAGGAAACCCCTGGGGTTCCTGTCACACTCGGATTTGACTGTTGACGGCGACTCCAAGCTTAGCCGGGGTCCGATGGCCCTGCTTGTGTGTGCTGGCTTCACTTCGCTCCCCGGTCGGTACCGGCGGGCCGACGCCCGACCCTGGTCCTACGGTTCCGCGTTGATTCACCACTCCTGCAGACGGCCACCACCGTCTGCCAACCTTGTGTCAGTGCCTGGGCCACAAACCCAGACACTCTCCACTTCACTCCTCTCACTTCAACCTCCTCAACTCAACTCTCACTTTTCACTGACACTTTTCCCCGCCTCCAGGCCTGTGAACTCCTCGGTGGGTGGGGCCAACCGCTTGGCTCCGCCCTACCTGGTGTGGACATCAGACCCTGGAGGGAGGCAACAAGGGTTTTTGTGTTTGGCTAATGTTACTGTCTAATGGGGGGGGGGTGTATGTATGTTACCTGTGACGACCTGGTTAGTCCAGGGCGCCACATTCCTCCTTGGTGAAATGCAGACCGTCCGCGGGCTGCCTGTCCATCACCCGGCTTTATTTTTCAACTGTAAAATATAAATAACATGTCAACATATCAAACATAAGCATTTTTGTCAGGTCACTTCAAACGTTACACAAATAAACATTTTTAATAATGACGGACGGATGTCTTCCACTCTCCCACCCAAGCAACCTAGCCCTGATGCTGCCCCTAAGAGGTGGGCAGCACCCCTTGACCCCAGTCCAAGTTCAGGCTTGCCCGAGCGGGAACGGGTACGGTTACTCGCACCCGACTGTCACTTCAGGGGACCCCACGTCAAGGGGGGTCCCCTGACCCCCGGAGGATGGCCACCGGTCCTGGTGGTGGCCGGGCCCCAGCCTGCTCTGCTGCGGGCCCTTCCTCCAATCTGCCTCTCCGGAGGCGGCAATGGTTTCCATCCCACAATACTATTTACAAGCCCACAAGTTCGTGGGTGGCCTGCAAGTTCTCGGCCATTGTTCATGAGCAGTTTCTCATGTGGGTGGTAAAAACACACAGAGTCCCCTCCGGGGACAACTTGCCGGCAACGGCGGGGATAATCACGTAGACAATCAGATAATATTTTGATTTTGATTCATTCGAACTGCTGAGGGTCCCAACGGGGACAACTTACTTGCAACGGTGACCGCTGCCTTTATTGCTCACTTCCGTACTCCTCACCTGGCTCCAGGTGAAGAAACACGGGTTCAAACACCCTCTAGTGCACGGCAGGCACGACGAGGAAGGGCCGCCCGGTATACATTATTTCCGCTCCGAGGGATATAAGTGGGCCTCCCCATGTCATACAAAGCTGAGGACTCCCTTCTCCTCCGAGACAGGCTCCGTGTCATCCCCCGAGCCGCTGTCATCTGACTCCAGGGGGTAAATGGTGGGACCTGGCAGGTCGGTAACGGTTTCCAGCTGAGCCCAGACTCGTGGCTCCTCAGTGGCAAGTGACCCGTCGTCAGCCGTGTACGTAGGCCCGCCCTCGGTTCTTCCAAGTCGACCCGCTCCGGCCATTGGTGGGCGGGCATCCTCTCGGGGGCAACACGGACTCCGACACCTCCATCGGGGACGGCGGCCTGAGCAGGATTGTACGGGCGGTCAGCACAGGCGACGGAGCGGGCCCTGCTGGGGCCAGGGGTAGACCGAGTCCTTCAGCCGCAGCGGCCGGTCCTTCAGGGACACAAAGGGCGTGGGTCACTCACCAGCTCCTCTAGCATGGCCTCTATCGTGCGCCCGCACGACCGCAGCCAGCTCCTCCATCTCAGCGGTCCAGTGATTTAGCAGGTCCCGTATTTGGGCCCGATTACGACAGCACAACAGCATCACCTGGGTATTCAGTCAAGCCGCCGTCCCGGGGGCAGGCTCCGGAGACTCAGGCCTCTCGGGTGGTGCGGACATGTTCCAAGCGGCTTCCAGGAACCGGGTAGCTTGGCAGAGTCCTGGCGTCCCCGCTTTCATAGCCTCGGCTACATTAGGCAGACATCCACCCACCCCCCCTTGGTTCTCTTCAGCACTCCCGCTTGTTGGGGGCGGAGCTTCGCGTTCGCGCCTTCCCTGCTCGGGGAAGACGATCGAGCGGGAGATTTTCGCACCAAAGATGGCGGAGCTTCAAAATTTTCGGCCGGACACCGCCGGCGGAGATCACAAGGCGCACTTCTACTGGTAAGTAGATGGGTTCAATCCTGTTCGTGACGCCAAATTTTGTCACGGGCGGGGAGGACACCGCCGCTGCGCTCGCTAACGCTCGGGTCCGGCGCTGCTGCGCCTGCTGCTCGGTGGCTCGAGCGGTGGGCCGGATCCGGGGACTCGAGCGGCGCTCCTCGCCTGTGAGTGAAAAGGGTGGTTGGTTTTGGGGGATTTAGTCCATGATGCCACCCACGGGTTGTGGTGAAGATGGGCACCCACGCTGCTGGTGACGGGGATCCCGGGAGCGATAGTAGGGAGCAGCTGGGATGTTGTTTTCCCCCTCTGTGGGTAGGAGTCGGTGGTCCCGGGGCCCGGTGGTGTGACGGGGAGGCAGGGTTGGTGAGGTGCAGGGTCGCAGGGACAGCGCTGAGCGGTGCCGGATGGCACGAGTGTACTCACTCAGTAAGAGATGCACAAAGTCCTCGGTAAACCAAACGGCTGGATGGACGGGTCCCGCAGCCAGCTGCAGTGTCTCTCCCCGGACAGGTGATGGCGGCTGTCTTTCCCTGCACCTTTGTGTACTGTTTTGACTACGATGGATCCCCAACGGTAGTCCGCTCCCCAGTGTATGGATGCCGGAGGAGCCCGTATGCCCGCAGGCGCTGGCCCTTGGGTCTCTAGCCTTAGGCGGTAGCTGTATACCCTCACGGTGTGGGCGGTTGCCTTCTAAAGGGTCTTTGGCTGTTAGGAAACCACTGGGGTTCCTGTCACACTCGGATTTGACTGTTGACGGCGACTCCAAGCCTAGCCGGGGTCCGATGGCCCTGCCTGTGGGTGCTGGCTTCACTTCGCTTCCCGATCAGTACCGGCGGGCCGACGCCCCGACCCCGGAACTACGGTTCCGCGTTGATTCACCACTCTTGCAGACGGCCACCATCTGCCAACCTTGTTGTCAGTGCCTGGGCCACAAACCCAGACACTCTCCACTTCACTCCTCTCACTTCAACCTCCTCAACTCAACTCTCACTTCTCACTGACACTTTTCCCACCTCCAGGCCTGTGAACTCCTCGGTGGGTGGGGCCAACCGCTTGGCTCCGCCCTACCTGGTGGGGAAATCAGACCCTGAAGGGAGGCAACAAGGGTTTTGTGTTTGGCTAATGTTGCTGTCTAATGGGGGTGGGGGTGTATGTATGTTACCTGTGACGACCTGGCTAGTCCAGGGTGCCACAGATGCATTTCCAAACATATTTATGATGCATAGAACTCTCATAGTTTCTCTGTTGTATCATACATTTTCTACATACAGTGCCTACAAGTAGTATTCAACCCCCTGCAGATTTAACAGGTTTACACATTCGGAATTAACTTGGCATTGTGACATTTGGACTGTAGATCAGCCTGGAAGTGTGAAATGCACTGCAGCAAAAAAGAATGTTATTTCTTTTTTTATTTTTTTTTTTAAATTGTGAAAAGTTTATTCAGAGGGTCATTTATTATTCAACCCTCAAACCACAAGAATTCTGTTTGGTTCCCCTAAAGTATTAAGAAGTATTTCAGGCACAAAGAACAATGAGCTTCACATGTTTGGATTAATTATCTCTTTTTCCAGCCTTTTCTGACTAATTAAGACCCTCCCCAAAATTGTAAACAGCACTCATACTTGGTCAACATGGGAAAGACAAAGGAGCATTCCAAGGCCATCAGAGACAAGATCGTGGAGGGTCACAAGGCTGGCAAGGGGTACAAAACCCTTTCCAAGGAGTTGGGCCTACCTGTCTTCACTGTTGGGAGCATCATCCGGAAGTGGAAGGCTTATGGAACTACTGTTAGCCTTCCACGGCCTGGACAGCCTTTGAAAGTTTCCACCCGTGCCGAGGCCAGGCTTGTCCGAAGAGTCAAGGCTAACCCAAGGACAACAAGGAAGGAGCTCCGGGAAGATCTCATGGCAGTGGGGACATTGGTTTCAGTCAATACCATAAGTAACGTACTCCACCGCAATGGTCTCCGTTCCAGACGAGCCCGTAAGGTACCTTTACTTTCAAAGCGTCATGTCAAGACTCGTCTACAGTTTGCTCATGATCATTTGGAGGACTCTGAGACAGACTGGTTCAAGGTTCTCTGGTCTGATGAGACCAAGATCGAGATCTTTGGTGCCAACCACACACGTGACGTTTGGAGACTGGATGGCACTGCATACGACCCCAAGAATACCATCCCTACAGTCAAGCATGGTGGTGGCAGCATCATGCTGTGGGGCTGTTTCTCAGCCAAGGGGCCTGGCCATCTGGTCCGCATCCATGGGAAGATGGATAGCATGGCCTACCTGGAGATTTTGGCCAAGAACCTCCGCTCCTCCATCAAGGATCTTAAGATGGGTCGTCATTTCATCTTCCAACAAGACAACGACCCAAAGCACACAGCCAAGAAAACCAAGGGGTTTGGTTCAAGAGGGAAAAAATCAAGGTGTTGCAGTGGCCTAGTCAGTCTCCTGACCTTAACCCAATTGAAAACTTGTGAAGGAGCTCAAGATTAAAGTCCACATGAGACACCCAAAGAACCTAGATAACTTGGAGAAGATCTGCATGGAGGAGTGGGCCAAGATAACTCCAGAGACCTGTGCCGCCTGATCAGGTCTTATAAAAGACGATTATTAGCTGTAATTGCAAACAAGGGTTATTGCACAAAATATTAAACCTAGGGGTTGAATAATAATTGACCCACACTTTTATGTTGAAAATTTATTAAAATTTAACTGCGCAACATAACTTGTTGTTTGTAAGATTTATGCATCTGTTAATAAATCCTGCTCTTGTTTGAAGTTTGCAGGCTCTAACGTATTTGCATCTTATCAAACCTGCTAAATCTGCAGGGGGTTGAATACTACTTGTAGGCACTGTACACATTCAGGTGATGTTAGTAGTTTAAGGGTTAATACTATCGAGGAGGTATCTTTACCTAAAAGGGTAAAATACCGATCCCATATTCTTCGTAATCATGATGCTATGAGGATCTTTATGTTGGTTACACGCACACTGGTGCGAATGTCAAACGGATTTGATATTTTTTTTTCTTGTAAATTTCTTGTATACAATTGAATTCATTATTTGTACCGCCCATAATTGAAAGTCGACTATTTCCATTTTATCGTATGGGTGAACTAAGGTCTTTTTTCCCTTTAATTCATATTACAGTCTGTACTTTCAGTGCATAAAGTCTTATACAGTATGTATCACATTAACGGGAATTACTGGAATCTCAGCCCCAATATCATACTGATCTCAGATTACATAGCGAAAACCTGCTGACAGATTCCCTTTAAATTGTGATATTGCCTTACATTTAAAATGTTCAGCTCACACTAGTGATTTCCTTTTTGGGCCAGGGTTGCTGACATTTTTGGTTCATGTAATGTCCAATTCTCAGTTAAAAGAGATATAAAATCTCTTTACATTCTGGCTCATAGAGGGGTATTCAAACCAGGAGATCTTCTTCTTTTCATATGCACATAGGATATTTAGAGAGGGGTTGTCGTTTTGAGACTGAAGGGATCAGCCAGCCCTGCGCCACATGGACGCCACTCTCCTTTGCCAAGGAGACTCCATGTGCTGGCATGGCTTTGGGCGAGGGGCATGACACTAACTTGCTGCTTTGGGCCGGTGCTCATCAACCCTGCTGCTAGTATTCCATGCCATCAGATAGTAAGACACGAAACATGCAACTTCGCTTGGCCAACCAGTTTTTGTTTACCTTTTTATTCTTCACACCATTATGACAGACATGGCCTTCCTTTCTCTCTCTGTGGGGTACTACTCTTCGTTCTGTCTTCCGCTATCTCGGACCTTGTCCTCAATACTCAGGAGTCTGTGCCTCATTCCCCTAATGCCACATACTTTTGTCCACTTCTGGGCCCGATGGCTACTCTACCCGAATGATTTTCTAAGCCCGCCGGGGTGAGTCGTTGTTACGAACCGGCGCCGCCATAGCCGCAAGCAGTCTTCTGCGGTTCCTATTGCGCCCAGGCGCCGGCTGCCGTTCTTGGCCGTGCCTCGGGTCGTCCAGTTGGCTGTTCCTTCCACCACGTCTGAGTGTGGAGAGGCGGCTAGTGCGCATGCGTGCGCCGATTTACCCCAGCCAGTGTCTAAGCCCGTGTTTGCCTAGTGAGCATACTCAGCCTGTTTGTGTTATGTCTGAGACTAAGTCCTCAGTTCAGGCTACTGAGCATGCTCCCACAATTAACCCTAACAGCCTCTTTGCACAGGTACTTGGACTTCGTGCTGTGTCTAAGTTCTGGAATGTGCCTACTGAGCATGCTCAAACTGATAGTCTGCTTTCTGAGCCTGTTGCTCAGGCTACTGGGCATGCTCAGGCACTTAGTGCACCAGAGGCTAGGTCCGTAAGGACCTCACTGAGCATGTCCGTGAGGTGGCAGGCCCTGATAGGGCAGAGGGTGTCAGGTGTCCTGATGACGTGGCAACTCCGGACTGGCTCGCAGAGGCCCGCCCCTATGATCTGGCACCTCAGTATTGGTCGTCAGACGATGACTGGTGAAGTGTTTGGGGCGTGGCTGCCATGAGGTCATCAATGACGTGGCGGTTCCGGACAGGTCGCATGTGACGTCACTGATGACATGGCACTATGCTATTGGACCTTGGTGGTTCCACCCTGGGTTTGGGGCGGACCCAGGTTATAAAAGGGGCTGGAGACAACATGGAGGTGCGCAGTCTTCACTTTTGCTCAGTCAGAGCACACCTCCATGTTAGAGCCTCATTGCGGCATAAGCCTATGTTGGGAAGCGGTAGGTAGGGTTAGGCGAACGGTTCCTGTCACGCCAAGATTCATGGCTCGGCACATCAGGGTCAGGCGCCGTGCTTCCCTCCTGCCGTTCCAGTCTTGCTATAGCAGCCCAGTGGCGTTAACTGGGCTGCGGTTGCTGTGCTTCCTGTCCGATTGTGCTCCCTACGCACACGGACAACGCACCTGCTGTGCCACCTGTCCGATTGTGCCCCCTACGCATACGGACAACGCACCTGCTGCGCCACCTGTCTGATTGTGCCCCCTACGCACACGGACAACGCACCTGCTGCGCCACCTGTCCGGGTGTGCCCCCTACGCGCACGGACAGCGTACCCCAGGACCCCTGTGGAGTTAACAGGGTGTTCCTTATCCTCCTCAGCTTCCCGGTCAACGCTACTGGTGTACCCATCTGGCCTGACGTGTCCTACACACACGTGGCCAGTCGAGAGGTGGCCTGACGTGTCCTACACACGTGGCCGACAGGGCGCTTTCGTGGCGGTCTTCCGGTCAACGCTACCTGGTTACCACCCGGCCTGACGTGTTTCCTGCACACGTGGTTGGTGTAGCGCTAGGTGCACCAAAACGCTAATCGGGTTGTCGTCCGGTCTGACGTGTCCCAACACACGTGACCGGTTCCCAGAGTTCCTGGGTTATCTCAGAGCCATCCAGCTCTATAGTCTCCGCCTAACCCTCAGGTGCCAGCAGCTCCTTTGTCATCTGGAGCACGGTGGGCCCCGACTGGCGATTGGGATATATACCCCCTGGTCCTAATCTACCGGTCCCCCCGTAACAGTAAGACTGCGCCAGGGTCTGGCTGGCATGGCGGAGATGGAGCAGCTACGTCAGTTCATGCTGCAGCTTGATGCCAGAGTGAGGTCTCTGGAGAAGTCTGCTCTTGCTGCTGATATGGATGATGTGGTGGCTCAAGCGGCTGCAATGGTGTCAGTCACCAAGCCTACTCCAACCCTCCCTCACCTCTCGCTGCCCAACAAGTTTACGGGGAACAGCAAGGCATGTAGGGGATTCGTGAACCAGTGCTCAGTCCATCTAGAGCTGTTGGCTGCACGGTTTCCTACAGAGAGGTCGAAGGTGGGGTTTATCATCTCCTTGCTCTCTGATAGAGCACTGGAGTGGGCTACACCATTCTGGGAGAGGAATGACCCCGTAGTACAGGACTCTAAGGAGTTTTTGGAGTCCTTGCGACAAGTGTTCCTGGGGTCTCAGGTCACTCACGACTCGGCCCTACAGCTACTGACTTTGGAGCAGGGGCGTACCCCCTCAAGTCAATATGCTGTGAGTTTCAGGACACTTGCTGCAGAACTGGGGTGGTCAGAGAGGACTCTCATTCCACTGTTCTGGAGGGGATTAGCCTCGCACGTGAAGGACGCATTAGCGTCGCGTGAGGTACCAACTACCCTTGAGGGCCTCATGGCTCTGGCTACCCGCATTGACCTGCGGACCTCCGAACGTCAGCTGGAGCGTAGGTCAGAGGGTCGTTCAGCCACTGTAGTGGTCTCTCCTACTGCACCTCCCTTAGAGGACATCTCTGTCCCTATGGACATCGCGAGGGTTGGTGTTGCTAGGTCTTCGAGTCGCAAGGGCATTTCCTGTTTCGCTTGTGGGCAGTATGGTCATTATGCCAACCGTTGCCCAAAGCGTCAGGGTAAGCGACCGCGATTGGTGACCATAGCTGGAGGTAGACTGGACTCTGCGTCATCCATTAGGTTGACGTTTCCCGCGTCCATTTCCTTTAAGGGGTCAACATGGTCCACAAGGGCAAGTGTGGACACAGGTGCTGGGGATAGTTTCATTTCCTCCTCTTTTGCCCGGCGGCATGCCATCCCGCTGGTGCAAATGCCAAGGCCAGTGAGAGTCCGTGTGGTGGATGGGTCCTTGTTGCCCAAGGTAATTCACCAGCGGACAGTGCCCATTACCCTTGCCATGTCATCTGGTCATAGGGAGACCATTTCATTTCTGGTTCTCCCTAAGGGTGCAGATGATATTCTGCTGGGTATTCCTTGGTTGAAGCGGCATTCCCCACATATCGACTGGTCGTCTGGGGTGATTACGCGGTGGAGCGAGTCTTGTAGCTCCCACTGCATGTCTCCATCTTCCGCCCGTCGCTCAGTGGTATCTGTGGCGACTATAGACCATTCGAGTGGGAGGGCCACTAGAGGGGGGGGTACTGTTACGAACCGGCGCCGCCATAGCCGCAAGCAGTCTGCTGCGGTTCCTGTTGCGCCCAGGCGCCGGCTGCCGTTCTTGGCCGTGCCTCGGGTCGTCCAGTTGGCTGTTCCTTCCACCACGTCTGAGTGTGGAGAGGCGGCTAGTGCGCATGCGTGCGCCGATTTACCCCAGCCAGTGTCTAAGCCCGGTGTTTTGCCTAGTGAGCATTCTCAGCCTGTTTGTGTTATGTCTGAGACTAAGTCCTCAGTTCAGGCTACTGAGCATGCTCCCACAATTAACCCTAACAGCCTCTTTGCACAGGTACTTGGACTTCGTGCTGTGTCTAAGTTCTGGGATGTGCCTACTGAGCATGCTCAAACTGATAGTCTGCTTTCTGAGCCTGTTGCTCAGGCTACTGGGCATGCTCAGGCACTTAGTGCACCAGAGGCTAGGTCCGGTAAGGACCTCACTGAGCATGTCCGTGAGGTGGCAGGCCCTGATAGGGCAGAGGGTGTCAGGTGTCCTGATGACGTGGCAACTCCGGACTGGCTCGCAGAGGCCCGCCCCTATGATCTGGCACCTCAGTATTGGTCGTCAGACGATGACTGGTGAAGTGTTTGGGGCGTGGCTGCCATGAGGTCATCAATGACGTGGCGGTTCCGGATAGGTCGCATGTGACGTCACTGATGACATGGCACTATGCTATTGGACCTTGGTGGTTCCACCCTGGGTTTGGGGCGGACCCAGGTTATAAAAGGGGCTGGAGACAACATGGAGGTGCGCAGTCTTCACTTTTGCTCAGTCAGAGCACACCTCCATGTTAGAGCCTCATTGCGGCATAAGCCTATGTTGGGAAGCGGTAGGTAGGGTTAGGCGAACGGTGCCTGTCACGCCAAGATTCGTGGCTCGGCACATCAGGGTCAGGCGCCGTGCTTCCCTCCTGCCGTTCCAGTCTTGCTATAGCAGCCCAGTGGCGTTAACTGGGCTGCGGTTGCTGTGCTTCCTGTCCGATTGTGCTCCCTACGCACACGGACAACGCACCTGCTGTGCCACCTGTCCGATTGTGCCCCCTACGCATACGGACAACGCACCTGCTGCGCCACCTGTCTGATTGTGCCCCCTACGCACACGGACAACGCACCTGCTGCGCCACCTGTCCGGTTGTGCCCCCTACGCGCACGGACAGCGTACCCCAGGACCCCTGTGGAGTTAACAGGGTGTTCCTTATCCTCCTCAGCTTCCCGGTCAACGCTACTGGTGTACCCATCTGGCCTGACGTGTCCTACACACACGTGGCCAGTCGAGAGGTGGCCTGACGTGTCCTACACACGTGGCCGACAGGGCGCTTTCGTGGCGGTCTTCCGGTCAACGCTACCTGGTTACCACCCGGCCTGACGTGTTTCCTGCACACGTGGTTGGTGTAGCGCTAGGTGCACCAAAACGCTAATCGGGTTGTCGTCCGGTCTGACGTGTCCCAACACACGTGACCGGTTCCCAGAGTTCCTGGGTTATCTCAGAGCCATCCAGCTCTATAGTCTCCGCCTAACCCTCAGGTGCCAGCAGCTCCTTTGTCATCTGGAGCACGGTGGGCCACGACTGGCGATTAGGATATATACCCCCTGGTCCTAATCTACCGGTCCCCCCGTAACAGTCGTAGGCTCTGAACCTCCAGAGAGTACCAAGGGATCCCGTGACTGGCGCTAGCACTGAGGCCACGCCTTGTCACTTGGAACCCACTTCTCGACTGACTTCCTCTGGAGCTCCCTCTCCTAACCATACGCCCTGTCATCTCACTCCTCCCTTTTACTACTTTAACCCTATTTTATCTAACATCTCTTCTAAAATTCGCCGGTTAACCTGAGCTCTAGATGGCAGCGTTTAGTAGCCTAATAAACAGTCCTAACTCTTCTACATCCAGAACCTATTCCTCTCTAAAACACTTAAATATCAACAGATACATTTATAATATTCCACAGTAAATGGTAAAAACATAAGACACAGCACAGTTACATCATGGGGGCACCACCCACCTATTACAAGACCATCCTTGGATTTCTTCAAGTATTTTTCTATAGGTTGAATGAGAAAGTGTATCATTGAGGTATAAAAGAGCAGGTGAAACATTGCAGAATAAATCACCGCCATAACCATACAAGCCTGACAGGTGCTAATGCCTATCTCCCCCTGCACAACGCCTTCCATTCATTGGAAAATCCCCCACGCGACTGAACTAAGCTCTCTCTCTAAGTGCTAGAAATGCCCTGTCAGCTCTGTGTGTATCTGTCTATGGCATATTAGGAGGGGACCGGTTTCTTGCCTTTGGCTTTTTGTGTGAGAGCTGTGACAATAGCATCATAGAGTAATTATGTTGACCGCAAAGTTTAGGTATTCATTTCTTTTTGTTCACATACCTTTTGTTATGGCTCCTCAGCTCTTACTTACACCTCTCAAATACTTAGAAGCAACCTCACCTTGTCTGGGTCTCCTCCATGGGTGTCACTCATTTATCTACATCCACAGACTAATTATGAGCTGTCAAAAGATGTGTTTAGACTGTCTTTCTCTATGCTTTCTAAGCCAATGATTGCTACAGAGATTGAAGAAAACAGAAAACGTAAGGGTGAGGAAGAAGAGGCCAGGGAACACCAAGCTACATCATTTTTCTTTAGCCAAATACCTAAGGTCCTCATGACATGGCACTCTAGATAGTGAGCTGCATCTGCCTAGAAAAAAAACTAAAAAGTTGTACAATAAAGAATTAACATTGAAGATTGAAGCCAGTTTCATAAAAAGTCCTTCAAAGACCAGAAAAGCAATGTTAACACCTTTTGGTATTCTAGAGTTCTGGCAGTCAAGAAAAGATAGTTCCAAGTCCCAGCGTTGGCGTATGGAGGGGAGGTGTGGGAATTTTGGGCCTCATATATTATTGCATTAGGGGGATGTTTTTTGTCACATATATTTGGTGTTTTGAGTCTTTTTATTTTGTTCATACTTAATTTGTGTCCATTTGCGCCTTTTTTTGAAGTGTATTTTAGATGTTTGCCTGTTTCTTTTTTAGTTTGTCACTGTGGCCGTGGTTTAGGGGTTACAGATGTTTTGGTTCGACTCAAAGCTGTAATATGCGTTGCAGATGTACTCCTGTTCTCCCAAAGTAATTTAATGAATGCCAGAACATTTTGCAAAACATGCGACTTTTAACCTAAAATGTCTCAAAAATGGTTAAAGACGAGAAAAAAGACAATTTTTCTACTTTACACAAAATGTATGACCTGTGGCACCATTTTAATGAATTTGGAGCAAAAATGACAGCGAATAACGCGAGATATAAAAAGAAAAGTAACTTAAAAATAATGCTAATTATGTATCGGGCCTTTTGATGAGTGAACCCGAACTGTAAAGATTGGGATTCATATTGAAGACTGGGTGCCTGGGGTTCAAATCCAAACACGGTCTTTTAAAAAAAAAAAGTCTGTGTCAGAGTGTCGCGGGCGGGGGACAGATCACAACCGGGGGGCTGATCGAGGCACTCGGATCCGGGCGGTGGCTGTGGCTCGAGTGGCGGCCGGATCCGGGGCTCGCGCAGCCGTCCGTCACCCACAAGTGAAAAGGGATTATTTACGGGAGATAGAGTCTTTGTCAGGGACTCCACCCGTGGGTTGCAGTGAGGGATGGTGACATCGCCGCTGCCTGGTGATGGGGCACCTGGGGCTGATGGAATGGGGCAGCAAGATGGGATCCCCTCCACGAGTAGGGGAGGTGTAGTCCCGGGGCCCAGAGAATGGTGAGGGATTGCAGGGAGCAGGAAACTCACAGTTCAGTTGTCGTGGTGCTGGATGAGCTGCTGATGATGTGGATGGTCAGTAACCACACACAGTCTATATTGTAAACCAAATTGCCAATGGCCGGTCACCTTTAGCGGGTGTCTTCAGGTCCCACACCAGATATACAGCCAGGGGCCCTTTCTTCCACACACTCTGTCAGTCTATTTCTTGTTTGGACTAGTCTGCTTGAACGGCATCCGGACCGGCTCCCCTCTCTCGGCACCAGAGGGCTACAACCCTGTCCCGGTCGGCCTCAGGTTCCCCATGACTGGATCTCCGTGCCTGTGGCCCTCACTGCCACCTAGTCTGGTAATCAAGGGCTCCAACCCCGACTACCACCTTCACCAGGGAGCTCCAACTCCCTCCTGTCAGCTCTTCACTGACTACAGCATAAACTGAAACTTAACTCCTCTCTGCACTTCCTAAGCTTCTCTCCCTCCCTCCCATTTTAATGGGGAGGTGGTGAGTAGGGCCTGATTGGATGGTGTATATCTGTGTGGGGACTGTGTTGGTGCCAAGGAGGATTAACTCTTTTGTGACTACCTGCTTTTGCCAGGGCGTCACAAGAGTGTGGGTGCTGTATGTATGCTAACAACTCGATCGAGCATCGGGGTGCTTGGGTACACTCTATGCTCGGCCCAGTGAGAGTCGTTTGCTGTCTCTAAATGGTTCACACTGTGGGTAAAAACATTTTCGGATGCTGGGTCCTAAAAAAAAAACAAAAAAACAAAAACACCCTCCCTCCCATGGAATTACTCTGTTTATGGCTGGCTGAATGTGGGCAGAGACCCGAACTGTCTAATCATTGACTTTCATTATGTGGCGCCCCTGAGGCTTCAGTCGCCACAGAGTATTGCACCCAACATTGGGTGTAATGCTAAACCTGGCTACTGAGGAGGTTAGTGCCGGCTTCCCCACATTACACACTCGAATATATACCAGGTTGCCCTGTTCCCACTGGGGACTGGGCTAGGGTCAGGTAATCAAGGTGTCGCCGACAGAGAGGCACTTACAGGATGCCCTCAACAGGGGCAAGGAAAGGAGAAAAAGGAGTGGCTCCAGCACCAGCAAATATAAATCTTTATTCCATGCTCTTTAAAAAGACACCATTACATAGTTACATAGTTACATAGTTACTTAGGTTGAAAAAAGACCTAGGTCCATCTAGTTCAACCTTCCTCCACCAGTTCTACATTTAGTCACTAAGTCATTTATAACCAACAATGTTTTGTGTACTGAGGAAATCATCCAGCCCTTTTTTAAAAGCTGTTATAGTATCTGCCATTACTACCTCTTGTGGTAGTGTATTCCACAGTCTGACCGCTCTAACTGTAAAGAACCCTTTCCTATTTAGGTGTCAGAATCGCTTTTCTTCCACTCGCAGTGAGTGCCCCCTGGTCCTTAGTACTGTCTTTGGAAGAAATAAGTCATGTGCCAGTCCTTTATATTGACCACACATGTATTTATACATATAAATGAGATCTCCTCTGAGACGTCTTTTTTCTAAGCTAAACATATCTAACTTTTTCAACCTGTCATCATATGGGAGGCCTTCCATTCCTTGTAATAGTCTAGTTGCCCGCCTTTGAACTGACTCTAACTTCTGAATGTCCTTTTTAAAATGTGGAGCCCAAAACTGGATCCCGTATTCCAGATGTGGCCTTACAAGTGATTTATAGAGGGGTAACAATACGTTGGGATCACGGGATCTAATCTCTCTTTTTATACACCCTAAAAACTTGTTTGCTTTAGCAGCTGCTGCTTGACATTGAGTGCTGCTGCTCAGCTTATTTGTAATGAGAATACCCAAGTCCTTCTCCTGTTCTGTAGTCCCGAGTTTACTTCCATTTAATGTATACGCAGCTATAGGATTACTCCGTCCTAGGTGCATTACTTTACATTTATCAACATTAAATCTCATTTGCCAAGTATCTGCCCATTCTGACATCTTATCCAGATCTTTTTGTAATATTGTACTATCCAGGTCAGTTTTTAATATCCTACATAGTTTGGTGTCATCGGCAAAGACTGACACTGTACTATCAATCCCATCCACAAGGTCATTAATAAAGAGAGTAAAAAGAATCGGTCCAAGCACAGATCCCTGCGGCACCCCACTGCTGACTATAGCCCATTTAGAGAATGTACCATTTATGACTACTCTTTGTTTCCTATCTTTTAGCCAATTCCTTACCCAGTTGCATATTGTGTCCCCTAGTCCTTGCTTCTGGAGCTTTAGTATAAGGCTATTATGTGGTACAGTATCAAATGCCTTTGCAAAGTCCAAATAAATAAGTTAAGTTAAAAAAAAACAGCATCATGAATTAAAAAAACCTTACGCGTTTCGGATGAAGAATAAATAAAAACAAGAAACATCCTTAATCATTGGTGAACAGATTTCAAATGTCGGTGTGCTTAAATATCTTCTAAGATGTTTCTTGTTTTTATTTATTTTTCGTCCAAAACGCGTAAGGTTTTTTCATATTCCTGATGCTGTTTTTTCTAACTTAATGTTGTCTTTTTAAAGAGTATGGAATAAAGATTTATATTTTTATATTTGCTGGTGCTGGAGCCACTCCTTTTTCTCCTTTCCTTGCTTCATTGCCCTACCAGATCTGGCTGACCTGGAGGCTTCCGTGCACCGCTCCTATAACTGAGGCAACCACCTAGGTAAGCTGAAAATTCTTTTTTCTTTGCCTCAACAGGGGCCCCAGTCCCACTAGCTTAGAATCTGGGAGGGGGGAGGTGCAGCCAGTAAGGGGAGTCAGGAGCCAACACAACAGTTAGAGAGTTCTCCAGCAGGAGAGAAGCGGCGCAGTCGCATCTCACAGGTGCTCCGGTGGGAAGGAGGAGAAGTTCACACGATTGCTGTGGGGAAAGGGATCTCTGCTCCCCACGGAACCAACACCACACAGAGCGGCAGGACCCTAGGGAAGATCATACTTCACGTTGGTTTCCCAGAATCTGCCTGGACTGGGACAGTTTCAAGCTTCCCTGACCACACAGTGCCCGACAGCACAGTGCCATATAGGATCCGGGGTCTCGCTTCAAGCCAGGCCCCACATCGGAACCGCGGCACCTGCATATAAGGACAATAATACATTTCGTGAAACCCAGGGTCCCCTCGTAGCTTCAAGCCAGGGGATCCACAGACAGGCGTTACAAGGGGAAACCCATCGAACATCAAACTGGGCTGACCAAGGGATTTGGGTTCAACGGAGCCCATCATAGCAAGTGACTGGTATTACCTGGGTGAGCGGCATCATACAAAAGTGAGTAAAACAACCTGGAACCATGGCTATAGGCTCTGACTCTTTATTACCCGTACTGCCGCTCCCCGCCGCCATTACTTTTCCCCTCATCATCCACTCCGGGGCCCGCTCCACCTGTGGAGAGGGATACCATCCCTGGCTGCTATTACCAACTGTCCCAGAGGACAGTGACAGCAATGGCGGCCCATTCTCTGGCCGCATACCACAGGTGGCATCACGACAAACACCTCACTACTACCACCAACATCTCTCCCCTGCTATTTTCTGTACGCCGCAGGGCAACGGAGCCGGGTTAGGCCTCTCGTGACCGCGACAGTCGATGGCCCGGCGACGAGTAGGTTAAATGCACCTGCCCCGTGGGGCGCTACAATTATACTCGTTACCCAAATCAAGCCCATTAGGTCAGGAACCCATTGACTTATATGGGGTTCTGAGTCTGGAAACAAGTTCAGGTCAAGTCTGGGTCCCCCAAACAAACTTCTATCTAAAGTCCAGACGAACCCGGTGAACCCGAGCATACACATGTCTACTCATCTCTAACCCTGACCTTAATCTCTTAATGTTGGAGTCCACCATTACTTATGAATAGGAGACAAACCACAGATTGGGAGAAAACACTATAGTATTAATCAAAGTTATAAAATCAGGAGAGTGCATACTTCCCAGCAGAGTTATGAAGCTGCCGGCTATAGTGATGAGCTTCATTGCTGGAAAAGCATATACCGTTCTAGGGTGACCCATGTCAGTTATTGGATAGGCACCTGTATCAAGTGCCGAGACATGATGGTTGATTTGTGTGGTTGAGGTACAGACTGATAGTGTGCACATTCTCACATTAGATTTTACAGAAATTGTTTTTAGACAGTTATTTCTCTTCGAGGCGCCTGATAATGGATTTGACATTTCCTCCAAATATGATGCAAATTGTTGAGTTATAAGAATCTAATGGGAGTGGTAACAATTACTCTGGTGATCACATTCACTATGTGTTATTTGCACTGACCTGAAGTTGTCAGGTCACAGATAACTCTACTGTTCTGTCTCGCCTAGTGAAGTAGATCCTTAAAGCCCTAGCTCTGAAGTAGCAATGTAGCAGAGCCCAGCAATGAGTATAGCTGGAGTCACACAGTGTTAATGTAGTAGAGCCCAACAATCAAGAAGACCTGAGCATGTCAGGAGGCATTCACTAGCTATTGAGATAGGCCCAGCAATGTAGCAGAGCTGGGCATGTCAGGAGGCACTCACTAACTATGGAGAGAGGACCGACAATGTAGCATAGGTAGATATGTCAGCAGGTATTCACTAACTATGGAGACAGGGTCAGCAATGTAGTAGAGCTGGTCATGTCAGGAGGCATTTACAAGCTATGCAGACAGGGTCAGCAACATAGCAGAGCTGGGCATGTCAGTAGAGATGAGCCACCCCTCTAGACTTCGTGTTCGGTTCGGTTCGCCGAACTCTCGAACCCCATAGGAAACAATGGGAGGCAATCACAAACAAATAAAATCACATTATAAATGTACACATACAGTTAATAAACATTGCCATAACACTTACCTGTCCCCACGATCCGTCCTGCACTCTGTCTCCCGCCGCTTTTGCTGCGTCCTCCCGATAACCAGCAGTGATGACAGGACCTATCGTGACGTCAAAATAGCCATGTGACCAGTCAAGTGTCTATTATCTCATTGGCTACAGACTGGTCACGTGGCTTTGATGTCATGCTAGGTCCTGTCATTGCATCTCTCCGGTACACGGTGCACGTTTGTGTATCGCCGTGTATCGGCAACATGCTCTAGTACACGGTCGACTCCCCGTTCTGCTTCCCCATTACATTATTGACCAGCTGACACAGCCGGTAAATAACGGAGATCACCGTTGCCATAGCAACGCGCCTGTTAGCGGTGACATCACCGCTAACAGCCGCAGCGGTCCTGGGAATCACGTGATCGGAGCACTGTTGCTATGGCAACCCGTCTGTCAGCGGTGACGTTACCGCTAACAGCCAGCAGCACTGATCACTCACGGAGTGAAAAGACTGCACAGGAGCAGCAGCGTCTTCCTCACATGCAGTGCTGCTGATGGAGCAGAGCTGCATGGGCTGAATGAGAAAGAAGACAGAAGACCATGGATCGTGGAGGGGTGAGAGGGAGAAATAAACATGGAGTCTCTAAGTGTGTCTGTGTATTTATTTCTATTAAAGTATTTTTTCTCTGTGTGGTGTCTTTTTTTTTAACCCTTTATTGGAGATTCTTAATGGCCGGGTCAAACTTGCCTGACATTAAGAATCTCTGACTTAATACTAGCTAGTAAAACAAAGCTAGTATTAACTCATAATTATCCAGCACCAGATGATGGCGCTTCTATGAAAGTGCCATTTTCTGGGGCGGCTTCAGATTGCAATTCGCAGCAGAGGCGCCCAGAAACCTCGGGCTAACCTGTGCTGCGGATTCCAATCCCCAGCTGCCTAGTTGCACCCGGCTGGACACAAAAATGGGGCGAAGCCCACGTCATTTGTTTTTTAATTATTTCATGAAATAAGTGAAATAATTTAAAAAAACAGGCTTCCCTATATTTTTGGTTCCCAGCCGGGTACAAATAGGCAGCTGGGGGTTGAGGGCAGCCCGTAGGTGCCTGCTGTACCCGGCTAGCATACAAAAATATGGCGAAGCCCACGTCATTTTTTTGGTGGGCAAAAAACTCCTGCATACAGTCCTGGATGGAGTATACTGAGCCTTGTAGTTCTGCAGCTTCTGTCTGCTCTTCTGCATACACTAGTGAATGGAGCATGCTGAGCCTTGTCGTTCTGCAGCTACTGTCTGCTCTCCTCCATACAGACAGACAGCAACTGCAGAGCTACAAAGCTCAGCATACTCCATCCAGGACTGTATGCAGGAGTTTTTTGCCCCCCCAAAAAAATGATGTGGGCTTCGCCATATTTTTGTATGCTAGCCAGGTACAGCAGGCAGCTACAGGCTGCCCACAACCCCCAGCTGCCTATTTGTACCCGGCTGGGACCCAAAAATATAGGGAAGCCCTTTATTTATTATTTAATGAATTTCATGAAATAATTAAAAAACAAATGACGTGGGCTTCGCCATATTTTTGTGTTCATCCAGGTACAACTAGGCAGCTGGGGATTGGAATCCGCAGCACAGGTTGGCCTGAGTTTTCTGGGCCCTCTGCTGTGTGGCGCCCCAGGACCTGGTCGCCACAACAGCATTGCCCCTCCAAAGGGTTAATGCTGAGCCTGGAGGTAATTGGGAGGTCTATTGGCCAGTAAGTGTAACATCCAACGCTGTTCTCCCTTAGACCAGAAGTGGGAGCTCTGAACCTGGAGTTCCAGGGAGCATTCCTTAAGTCTGGCCTGAGGGAGGAGTTAGTGGTCAGTCTGTAGAGAGAAGTGATAGCAAGCAGACGCAGAGTAGTGCTGTCCTGTGGAATTGGGGCCTGGAGCTGAAGCAGCTTGGCCCAGTGAGACAGGAGGAGCAGAGAGGCAAAGAAGAGACTTGGACATCAGAGTCTGTGGCCACCAGGGCCTAAAATACTCCCTGGTAGCCGAATCCGAAGGGCAGGAGAGCTGCAAGCACCTGGCCCATAAACAGCCCGAAGGTACAGCTGCATCATCAGGGCCCGGTGTGGACTCCAGCAGAGAAGCACCAGAGAGGGCCTGTGCAGCCTACCACAGAGGGAAAGGGACGTACCACCGGTCCCAGTAGCAAGAGGGCCATTGCTAAATCCAGAGAGCAGGGTCCTATCACAGCAAAGAAAAGAACAGGAGTAGGCCTCATACTCATCTGGCCAAAACGACAGCTCAGTTACTTCCAGGCCGGCCGGATCATCTTTAACACCTGTGACGGTCTCCCTGGACTACCCTGTTGCCCAGTAAAAGAGGAGAAGGTAAAGAGACTGTTGTTTGTGCCTGTTTCTTTCATTGCCTGTCGGCCCTGCACCGTGTTTTCCACACAACACCATAGACTCTCACGGGCACCAACAGTGTCCCCGGGGCACCGCTCTACCTGTGGGGAGCAGTACCACCATTGCTGCCATATCATCACCCCGGAGGCCTTACACACCAGCGGCGGCTTAATAGCCGCATACCACAGGTGGCGTCACGAACACAAACCCCAAGTCACCAGCCATATTTAACTGACACCCACCAGGGCCACGGAGTCGGGCCCCGCCACCACTGACGACCCCCGGACTAGTCCGGCCCGGCACCGGTGTCCCATAGCCCTGGGGTGGGCGAGTCAGCTGCGAATTGCAGTCTGCAGCTGCCCCAGAAAATGGCTCTTTCATAGAAGCGCCATCTTCTGGCGCTGTATACAACTCTTCCAGCTGCCCTGGTGACAGGTGGTTTGCTGGGTATTAATGGGGTTAAGGCTAGCTGTATATTATCAACTGAAATCATTATTACCCAGTGAGCCACTGGCATTAGGGCAGCTGGAAGAGTTGGATACAGCGCCAGAAGATGGCGCTTCTATGAGATCGCCATTTTCTGGGGCGGCTGCGGACTGCAATTTGCAGCAGAGGGGCCCAGAAAGCTCGGGCTAACCTATGCTGCGGATCCAATCCCCAGCTGCCTAGTTGTACCCGGCTGGACACAAAAATGGGGCGAAGCCAACATTGTTGTTTTTTTTTTTTAATTATTTCATGACATTCATGAAATATTTAAAAAAAGGGCTTCCCTAATATTTTTATATTATAGCCGAGTGGGGCCATGTGTGCGGAGTGCAAGGTGGGTGGAGCTAAGCGGGTAATGTGTGCGGAGTGCGAAGTGGGTGGAGCCTAGCGGGGCCATGTGTGCGGGCGGCGGAGTGCGAAGTGGGTGGAGCCTAGCGGGGCCATGTGGGCGGGCGGCGGAGTGCGAAGTTGGTGGAGCCTAGCGGGGCCATGTGGCGCTGAGTACGTCAGTGCCGGGGACTGCATGGCTGGGGGCAGGTGAGTGTGAGTGTGAGTGTGTGTGTACATGCCGAGTGTAGGAGGGGGCAGCGCCCAGTGGGGAATTGTCGGCTCCCTGCACATGTAACCAGGGTAAATATCGGGTTACCAAGCATAGTGCTTTGCTTGGATACCCGATATTTATCTTGGTTACCAGCTTACCGCAGGCTGCCAGCGATGGCTCCCTGCACACTGTAGCTGTGAAAAGCCACGCTTTTGGTGATCGAACCGTTCTCGAACGTAACTCGAACTGTCTAGCTTTTAGCAAAAAGCTCGAGTTCGAGTTCGATCTCGAGCACCCCCAAAATCACTCGAACATGAAATTGGCGAACCTCGAACATCGCTCATCTCTAGTCAGGAGGCACTCACTAGCTGTGGAGACAGGGCCAGCAATTTAGCAGAGCGGAGGATGTCAGCAAGCACTCTAACTATAGAGACAGGTCCAGCAATATAGTAGAACTGGGCATGTCAGCAGGCACTCACTAGCTATGGAGACAGGGCCAGCAATGTAGCATAGCTGGGCATGTCAGGAGGCACTAAATGGCTATTTTGAAGGGCCCAGCAATATAATAGTGTACATGTGGAAGCACACATCAACAATGTAGCATATATAATATAGCATATATACTGTAATATAGCAAAATAGCACTGATGTATTATAGCCGGGTATGGAAGGAAGCACACAATGGCAATGTAGCTAGGCTGTGTATATCAGAAGGAACAGAATTAAAATATAGTTCATTAGTGTAGTAAAGCTGAGTAATTCAGGAGGCACAGAGTGATAATATAGCAAAGACCAATAATAGTGCTAAGATTGTAAGGAGTGTCTCACTGCCTATGGCGTAAGATCCAACAATACAGCAGAGCTGAGTATGCCCAGGTGTCCATGTAGTGCACCTGAGCCATCAGGAGCTACAGGAAACTGGATCCTGTCAAAGATGCAGGGCCTACCCTCAGGGACCCAGAAGACCAGTTCCTGTAACACCAAAACATTCATACAATCCCTGTTTTTCCCGTCCCCAAGAACTGGTGACAAGCTAGGGTTGGACCCAATGGATGGCCACCTAAGGGTGGAACCGATCCAATCCACTAGACGACAACCAGGGAGGAGGGGTCAGACAGCCAGTAAGTGGAAGTGAAAGGAGACAGACGTAACGGTACTGATGGGATAGTGTAGCAGTGACCTGTCAGGCTCAGGCGTGTGGTTGCCGAAGGAGTACGGCGGAGTACTCTCGGAACCATAGCACTGACAGGGTGCAGAGCCCTAGGTCAGGAAAACGCTCCAGGCAGACCTGATAAAATCTGCACGGTGAGGGGACCTTCCAGGACCTCCCCGACCGTAAAGTTCGGGGCACAAGCAGTGACGGGAGAACCAGGGACCGGAACAGAGAACCGACCCAACAGGGTTAAACTGCCCACCATACGGACTAAAGACTGAAAGACAACCAGGAGGGGACCCCCAGATGCTCCAAGCCACGGGGACCCACCAACCAGAGATGGGTGCAGGGGAAGTAAGGCACCAGGTCATCACACTGGCACTGGAACTAAGGGGACCAGTGGTGAGGACCAGCCTCCAACAGGTTGCAAGTGTGGCGCCCTGGACAAGCTAGGACGTCACAGGTACTGCAACAACACACCCCACACCCCGGCCAGGCACATCTAGGTCAAACACAAATCCTTGTTGCCTCCCTCCAGGGGCTGATGTCCACACCAGGGGGTGTAAAACCGGTCAAATCCGTTAGCGAAGGGAACCTCCGGGGTTTCCCAGCAGTCAAGACCCGATTGAAGGCAACCGCTCAAACCGTGAAGGGAAATACAGTCACCGCCAAGGCTACAGTTCCCAGGGCCAGAACCTGCGGGCAAAAGGGGCTCCCTCAACATCCATCCAAGCTGGGGAGCGGGTTACCGGTGGGAAGCCATTGGAACCGTGAACACAACACAGGTGCAGGGAGAGGCAGTCACCACCAACCTACCGGGAGAGCTACCGCAGCCGTCTGTGGGACCTGTCCATCCAGCCGTTTGTTATACCGGAGACTTTGCATTCACCATTGGCTGAGTGAGTACCACCGTGCCGTGCGGCATAGAGCTGCCCCTGCGACCCTGCACCTCACCAGGCCCCGTAGCCCACCTGCCATCCCTCCCTCACCGGGCCCCGGGACAACCAACCCCCCTACCCACGGAGGGGAGAAAACATCATCCAAGCTGCTCCCTGTCACCGCTTCCGGGATTCCCGTCCAGAGCAGCGGTGGTGTCACAACCTCACCACAGCCGTGGGTGGCGTCACAGACAATATCCCTAAACCAAACCACCCCCCTTTCACTCACGGGTGAGGAGTGCCGCTCGAGTCCCCGGGATCCGTCCCACTCGAGCCACCGACCGAGCGAGCAGCAGCAGCCGGACCCGAGCAGTGGGTGAGCGCAGTGTCCCCTCCCCGCCCGCGACACAAGCATCACCATTGTGAGTAAAGAACCAGTTACACTGCAGTCCCTTGTTTGGTCTACCTTCTTTCCGCGCCCCGTTATTGTGAATGGACTTAAACATCAAATACCATCATTTATTCCCTGGGGCCTAGCCCTACTTGCAGAGGGCTCAACATCCAGGCTGCCATTAACATTAGCCCCAGCAGTGAGAGACTGTGCAGCGGCGGCTGCATCCATATAGCCGCAACCCGCAAGTGGCGTCACGACAAAAACTTTATTATAATTCCTGTAAATTCTCCCCTTTTTAAAAGCGCCCCCCAGGGTCACGGAAAAGGGCACCGGCCACTACACCCGTGATATTTCCCAGTGAAATCAGGCCCGGGACCGAGTACCCCATAGCCCTGGGGTGCGGCATCCACAGCAACAATGTAGCAAAACACGATGATGTAGCAGAGCTGGATATGCCAGGAGACACACAGCAGCAATGTAGCAGAGCCCAATGGCATAGTGGAGTTGGATATGTCATGAAGCACAGAGCGCAGTGACCAGTTATATACCAGAACTGGTTATATTGTCGCGGGCGGGGAGGGCACCACTGCGCTGCGCTCGCTAACGCTCGGGCCCGGCGCTGCTGCGATGGCTGCTCGGTGGCTCAAGCGGTGGCCCGGATCCGGGGACTCGAGTGGCGCTCCTCGCCCGTGAGTGAAAGGGTGGTTGGTTTGGGGGATTTAGTCCGTGACGCCACCCACGGGTCGTAGTAAAGATAGGCACCACCTCTGCTGGTGACGGGGATCCCGGGAGAGATGGTAGGGAGCAGCTGGGATGTTGTTTTCCCCCTCCGTGGGTAGGGGTCGGTGGTTCCGGGGCCCGGTGATGTTGTGACGGGGAGGCAGGGTTGGTGAGGTGCAGGGTTGCAGGGACAGCGCGGTGCGGTGCCAGATGGCACGGGTGTACTCACTCAGCAAGAAAGGTACAAAGTCCTCAGTAAACCAAACGGCTGGATGGACAGGTTTCGCAGCCGGCTACAGTGTCTCTCCCCGGACAGGTGATGGCGGCTGTCTTTCCCTGCACCTTGATGTTCTCTTTCTGACTACTGTGGATTCCCAACGGTAGTCCGCTCCCCGGTGTATGGGTACTGGAGGAGCCCGTTTGCCCGCAGACGCTGGCCCTTGGGTCTCTAGCCTTAGGCGGTAGCTGTATACCCTCACAGTGTGGGCTGTTGCCTTCAAACGGGACTTTTGCGGGGTCCGATGGCCCTGCCTGTGTGTGCTGGCTTCACTTCGCTCCCCGGTCGGTACCGGCGGGCCGTCGCCCGTCCCCGGTCCTACGGTTACGCGTTGCTCCACCACTCCTGCAGACGGCCACCACCGTCTGCCAACCTTGCCGTCAGTGCCTGGGCCACAAACCCAGACACCCAAGTGCGTGTTCCTCTCACTTCGAACTCCAACACTGTTCTCTCCACTCCTCACTTCTAACTGACACTTTTCCCGCCTCCAGGCCTGTGAACTCCTTGGTGGGTGGAGCCAACCGCTTGACTCCGCCCCACCTGGTGTGGACATCAGACACTGGAGGGAGGCAACAAGGATTTTTGTATGGCTGGTATCCCTGTCTGATGGGGGTGGGGTATGTTAGTGTGTTATCTGTGACGACCTGGCTAGGCCAGAGCGCCACCATATCAGGGGATATACTTGGGCAAAACTGAAGACCTGAGTGTTAGGAGGCTCTGTAAAAACAGAGTGGCATGGTAATAAACTGGCGTATTGACAAATATCAAATCCCTGAATTCTTAGGGGGTATCATGCTGCCTGATGCCTGGAGTCAGTCTAGTGGCCAGGTGAGTGACATCACATGAGGGTGCCAGGTTGCTATGACAACACAGGACACAGAGGAGTAGAAAAAGATGGCGGCCGAGGATGGAGGACAGGACATTCGGCACTGGATGGAGGACGTCACATCTACATTTTGTGTTGTCATTTGCAGATCTTTTATAAAATATTGTATTATGTATATTAAGTGCTATATTTATCTGCAGGGCTGCTTCATGTATCAGATGTTCTATTTGTTTTTCTTCTTAAAGGGAACCTGTCAGCAGAAATTTCGCCCAAAACCTAAAAGATTCCCCCTCTGCAGCTCCTGGGCTGCATTCTAGAAAGGTCCCTGTTATTATTGTGCCCCCTGTGAGAACAAAATAAAGACTTTATAAAGTGGTACCTTTTTGTATGCAGATTCTGTAAATGTGACACGGGGGCAGGCTGCCTGATGGCCATAAGTCTGCCTCCTGCCGCTTTAGGCCGTCCCCCATCGCTGATTTCCATAGCTGTGGACACCGCCCAGTGCTCCACAGGTCCCCGCGCATGCCCAGTGATCATCTCTCATGGATGAGCACTGTGCCCAGTGTCACCGCTGGTGACGTGCGCACAGGCTTTAGATTATGGGGGGTGCTGTGATGTTTATTACCAAGCAACCGCCCATAATCGCGGGACCGCGCTTTCCCCCTCGGCGTCCTTCGTTCTGCGCAAGCGCGGTGCTGCTGACCCCACGTCACCTCCTTCCCATCTTGCCCTGAGGCAGGAAATAGATAGAAGGAGGTGACGTGGGGTCAGCAGTACCGCGCTTGCGCAGAACGAAGGACGCCGAGGGGGAAAGCGCGGTCCCGCGATTATGGGCGGTTGCTTGGTAATAAACATCACAGCACTGCCCATAATCTAAAGCCTGCGCGCACGTCACCAGCGGTGACACTGGGCACAGTGCTCCTCCACGAGAGATGAGCACTGGGCATGCGCGGGGACCTGTGGAGCACTGGGCGGTGTCCACAGCTATGGAAATCAGCGATGGGGGACGGCCTAAAGCGGCAGGAGGCAGACTAACGGCCATCAGGCAGCCCGCCCCCGTGTCACATTTACAGAATCTGCATACAAAAAGGTACCACTTTATAAAGTCTTTATTTTGGTCTCACAGGGGGCACAATAATAACAGGGACCTTTCTAGAATGCAGCCCAGGAGCTGCAGAGGGGGAATCTTTTAGGTTTTGGGCGAAATTTCTGCTGACAGGTTCCCTTTAAGACTTGGTGCCAACAATATACAGTACGTGTAATGGAAATACAATAGTAAAGCATAATGAGCACACCCCAAAGCAACTAAGTAGATCTAGTGAAAGTGTGCCGCCCTGGCAAAACCAGGGTGTCACAGAGGTCTACATCCATCTTTCTGGTGCAGATCTCACTGTCCCTTGGTAAGTTTCCACACAAACACACACCAGCCAATCAGGCCCCACTCGCCCCCTCCCCAGGGAAATGGGAGGGGGGAGAAAGGAGCTTGGTGAGAGCAGAGTTTGAGCTGCAGTCAGTCTGCTGGAGGGGAGAAGTCAGGGAGCAGCTCCCATGGGGAGCTGGGAGAAAAACACCCGAATTACACACACGGGTGTGGGACCCGTCCTCACAGCAGCCGGCCGTGGGCACCAGTTACCAGCAACTTGGTTAAATTCTGGACTTGTGTCAGTTATTGCTTATACTATGAGTACTCCTGCACCACCCGGTCTAAGCCGTGGACTGCACCCGTTACTCCCCAATCCATCACACCGGGGTCCCGGGACATCAACACCCTACCCGTGGAGGGAAAATCACCACCTTGCTGCCCATTACCATCCCCGGGATCCTGTGACCGGCAGCGGCGGTGCTCCATTACCTCACCGCAAACCACAGGTGGCGTCACGGAAAATAAACTACCAAATCTCCCCTGTATATAATGCCCCTTTTTGTTGTGGTGCCTGGGATCACAGACCGGCTCACGCCACCGTGATACCTCCAGAAGTGACCCCTTGGCCCGGATCTGAGTACCCCCTATCCCTGGGCGACACAAATATTACACAAAAACAAAAATAACTATAAAGAAAAAAACACATAAAAAAGAGAAAAATAAATAGAAAGAGACTAACCTAAAGTCAGGCATACACATGAGAAAATTGTCATCAAACAGTATTCTTTTCCCACCACCCCATATACGTGCCAGCTTGGTTCAGCACAATTTCAGCCAGGTGCGGTTTTTTTCCAATAATACTCCAGCATTTCAGAGAGAACATAGGTTTAGCATCCGGTCTGAGACCATAGGGGGACACCTGACTAGTAAGGCGTGGACCAGGGCCGGACTGGGACTAAAATTCAGCCCTGGTATTTGGGGGTGCACAGGCCCACTTTCCGCATGTTGAATGTGTAATATCTTTGTGCACTTGTAGATTGTGTAACACGACCATATAACATGCAGTCACGGCTGCGTCCAGTATTACAGCTCAGGCCTATTTATTGCTCTTAGTAGCAGGACCTGGTGAAGCCGCTATTTTCCCTACAGAGCTGTGTCACGCAGATAATGAAAAATCCCATAGCGATTAGCTTTGGGATGGCCATGATCACGCAGGCCCTTAGTTAATTACGAGTATTCTGCCTATTAACGCGGGTGGGTGGCTGTAAGCCAATCAGCTCACTGCGCGGGTGTTTTTGAATGTTTCATTGGTTGTGCTATTTTGTGCGGGAAGCTATTTCTCTATAAAAGAGGGGTTTTCCAGTCAGCTGTGTCATTTCATAGCTGACGGACAGGGTAGAAGTTGCCCCACCCTCCCGCCCCCTTTTTATTTGCTTTGTTCTCTTGTTTTTTGTTGGTTGTTTTTATTAGAGGGGGGAAAAAAATTGCCCAGAGGCTCTGGGTGGATTTTGGTTTTGTCTTGGTGAATTTTGGTAATGTTATTTTTATGGAAAATATTTGGTTATGGTTTATATATTTGATTATTTGGTAACCCTTAATAATAAACAATCGGCCATTTTTTCCAATCCATACTCTGTTGTCTGCCTCAGTTTTTTATTGTATGGGAATGAATGGGTCTTGTGTGATAATGAATGTGTGATAGCTGCCCATCAGCTATGTGACCGCAGAATTATATAGAGAGCAGGATGCTGCTCTTCACATAATGCTGCGGTCATATAGCTTGATGGGCAGGGATACAAAATCAGATCCCCTGAACTAATATTGATGATCTATTCTACAGATAGGGGATCAGGGAAGCTGTTGTTGTCACTGGTGATAATTTTGGACACATAACACTTACGGAATGTACAATGACATTTTTGGGGGCAGATCCCACCATGGAAACCACTATGAAAAATACTCGAATGACCATATGCATCTACTCGCTGTGCAGAGGTTCAGGATTTTGAGCATCTTTTACCGACTTCAGGTTTCTAAAACCCACCAAGTGATTAAAAGAAGTGACCGCTCCATTCTTCTGGTGTTTTCCACTCAGAAAACGTTCTGTATTTTACAATGCAAATCAATGGGAAGGTTCAGAAGATGCCGGAATCTACAACTCCCAGCTTGTCCTTAACAATGGTAAGGAGATGCTGGGAGTTGTTGTTATAAGACTGTGGACCATACAGGAGCCACAATACTGATAAGGCTAGTTTCACACTTGCGTTGAACGGCATCCGTTGCATTGTGTTGTGTGACGGATGCAATGGATGTGTCGCATATAATGGCACAACGGCTGCAATGGATCGTACAAAACAACGGAAAGCTTTTTTTTCTTTTTTTTTCTTCTTTACAGTTTTACCGGCAGCAGACTATTGTGAACGATCAGCTGATCACCCGGCGGCCGGGCGCTCAGCTGAGCGCTCTCACATGCCGGCGGCCAGGCGCTCAGCTGAGAGCTCTCATGTGCCGGTGGCCGGGCACTAAGCTGAGCGCTCTCACATGCCGGCGGCCGGGCGATCAGCTGAGCGCTCTTGTGGCGCCCTGGACAAGCCAGGGGCCACAGGTAACAACACACACACACCCCCACCCCCAGCAGTTCACAGCAGACATCCCCATTGAGACCTGATTTCTCCCTCGGGTTCAGACAGACACACTAGGTGGGCGGAGTCAAGCAGATAGGCAGAGAAGAGCAGACAAGTCCAAGCAGAAGAAGAGAGAGGAGGTCTGCAGAGAGGCAGACGCAGACTGGGGCCTAGGTTGGAGCCTAGGGCCCTCGTGCAGCAGTCAGGCAGATGGTAGAGGCCGTCTACGAGAGCCGGGAAGACAGTCTGGTGGAACCGTAGGTAGCCGGAGCTGGGCGGTGGCCCACCGGTACCAAATCGGGGAGCCAGCTGGAAACCGGAGCGCAGGAGGAGTGTACGGAAGGTGCAGGAAAGGACTTACATTACCATCCTGGGGTCAGGGGAAAACACCGCAGCCGTCTGTGGGACCCGTCCATCCAGCTGTTTGTTTCATCAGAGACTCCGTGTGTGTTACTGGCTGAGTGAGTACCACCGTGCCATGCGGCACAGTGCTGCCCCCGCGACCCTGCACCTCACCAGGCCCCATAGCCCGCCTGCCATCCCTCCCTCACCGGGCCCCGGGACAACCAAACCCCCTACCCACGGAGGGGAGAAACAACATCCAAGCTGCTCCCTGTCATCGCTCCCGGGATCCCCGTCCAGAGCAGCGGTGGTGTCATAACCTCACCACAACCGTGGGTGGTGTCACGGACAATATCCCTACACCCAAACCATCCCTTTCACTCACGGGCGAGGAGCGCCGCTCGAGTCCCCGGGATCCGGCCCACCGCTCGAGCCACCGACCGAGCGAGCAGCAGCAGCCGGACCCGAGCAGTGGGTGAGCGTAGCGTCCCCTCCTCCGCCTGCGACACTCTCACATGCCGGCGGCCGGGCGATCAGCTGAGCGCTCTCACATGCCGGCGGCCGGACGCTCAGTTGAGCGCTCTCACATGCCGGTGGCCGGGCGATCAGCTAAGCACTCTCACATGCCGGTGGCCGGGCGCTCAGCTGAACATTCGGCCACCGAGAGACAAAATAAAGTTTCTGTGATTTAAAACAAAAACAAAATGATGAGCATGCGCAGTGAAAAATAGAGGATTCCGCCGCTCAAAAAACGTTACATGCTGCGTTCCTTCCGCCCGGCGGAAGCAACGCAGCGTCGGCCAGCGGAAGCAACGCAGGTACTTTTGGCACAATCCGTCATCCATACAAGTCTATGGGAAACAGCGGAATCAGGTTAATGGATTCCGCTGTTTTCCAAAAGGGCGGATTTCGCCAGAAGGAAATTAACGCAAGTGTGAAAGTACCCTAAGACGCAGGCAATATCACAGATAATCATTTACATCCAGGTACCTTTATAGGTGACATCTTCTGAATCGTTCCCATCCTTTTTGTCTCCATGCAGTACAGACGCCATGATAAGGTCTCGTGCCCACCGCTCTTCTCTGAAGCCCTCCCTCTTTATTCTTCAGCAGCACTTCCCCACACAACACCTTTAAAAAGAAAAGTATCATTATACTGCCCCATACATATAAATATTCCCCATGCTGTGTCCCTGAATAAATAATTGCTGTGCTTCCTTCACAAAATATCCCCCATACTGCCCTTATCCAAAATACCTCCCACACTGCCTCTCTCCTTAATATACCCCACGCTGCCTCTTTCCATAATGTCCCCATACACAGGTTCTCCACACTGCTCTCTTTATAACACTGGTCTACAAAAAAAAAAAATTCTGGCATGGACTTTAAGAACAGTTTTAGATTAATTTGAGGGTGTTGAATTCAAATCTGATTTTATAATTTCTCTATCATATCACATTTTTGTGCTATAGATATATATCCCATTTTCATGAATTCCATGAAAAATATAAGTAGTTTATCAAAAGTTCCGGTACCTAACTTTCCCATATTCCTATTAAAAAATGTTCATCACAATTTGCATTGCACTACTGCCCCCCAATGTATTATATATTTTAGGAGTCAGAGTCGGTGCATTTTATACCGACTCCAACTCCACCAAAATGAGCTCCGACAACGACTCCACGACTCCGACTCCAACTCCACAGCCCTGGCAGGCGCACCAATGTTTTTGACTCTATGCAAAAGGGGAGAGTAAAGTGTACCTGGGCGACCCGGCAATGTCTTTACGCAGGCAAGATTTCACCCGGCTGCATGGATGGCACTGGAAGCATCATCCATGTCAATAATCAAAAGGAGGACGGCGATCAGCACCAAAAGGAGGGACAGGAGCCGCAAAATAGGATGCCCATCGGACCGGACCCAAGCATTAGCATCTACAGTATACCTTTTCATTATAAAATGTATTACTCATAACATGAAGTCACAGAAGTGGACCTGAAATCTCTACACTTTAGGATATAAATACTAAAGAAAGCTCTTCTGTTGCCATATTCCCTGAAGCACAAGCATAGCTATAGTGGGTGCAGAAATACTAGTGACACCCTATTGCCTGGGGGAGGAAAAGTTCTCTCTGCCAAAGAAAAAGACACCAGTATTAATAGGCACATAGTAGATTGAGAGCCCTGAAGCAAAATTAAAAAAGTAGAGTTGACGTTCAGCGGTTGATTGGTAGCAGGACTCACTGGGACATTAGATTGCTTACTGTACTAATCTATTAATACTATATAATAGTCATTTTACAGCATAATATTGAAATCTCAGGCTGGTGATACACACTGCTTGTACTATGTGATCCTTGTCAAAATACTGTACATGACTTTAATCATGATTTTTAAGTATATTCAGATAAGTGCAGCTTAGCTCCTATTCACTTCAATAGGTGCTGAGTAGCAGTACCCAGAAGCAGTCGCTACACATTGAAAGACCCATGACAATTCTCCTTTGAGTATTTTATTGATATGCAAATGAGGCTTAATAACTATTTGTAGATCCGAAGCCATTGTCACTCAAATTCTACTCCCCGCCCAGCGCTGCTGCCTCCTGCTTGACAGTGTTTAGACTCTAGGACTTCAAGCAGGAGGCGGCAGGGCTGCTTGGTGAATTTTGAAACCATGAAAAAAAGCAGCAAATCCAGTATCCACTTAATTAAAAAATCGCTTAAATGAAGATGATTAAAATACATAAAAAACATGATTACGTATGGCCAATTTGTCCATCCTCGCTGTAATCATGTTTTTTTAATGTATTTTAGTCATCTTCATTAACGCCATTTTTGAATCAAGCAGATGCTGGATTTGCTGCTTTTTTCGTGGTTTCAAGTTTCCACCTGGATTCCGGTCCAGGCATCTGTGCACCGCAGCCACATTTAATTGTCTGGTGAGCTGTATGAACTTTTGTACTGCATGAAGAATAGAGCTGGAGTAACAAAGGCTTCAGATCTACCATAGCTCTTGAGCCTCATTTGCATATTACTCAGTAACGGGGGAATGCCCCGGCCATGTAAAGGTATTGCTGGAGTTGTCTTTGAAAGAGCTACATGCACATATATACAGTGCTGGCTAAAAGTATTGGCACCCCTGCAATTCTGTCAGATAATACTCAGTTTATTCTTGAAAATGATGGCAATCACAAATTCTTTGGTATTATTATCTTCATTTATTTTGCTTGCAATGAAAAAACACAAAACAGAATGAAACAAAAATCAAAACATTGATCATTTCACACAAAACTCCAAAAATGGGCCAGACAAAAGTATTGGCACCCTAAGGGGTACTATGCACGTTGCGACATCGCTAGCATCGACTAACGATGTCCAGCGCGATAGCACCCGCCCCCGTCGCACATGCAATATCTTGTGATTGCTGCCGTAGCGAACAATATCGCTACGACAGCATCACACGCACATACCTGCTCGGCGACGTCGCGGTGACCGCCGAACAATCCCTCCTTCAAGGGGGAGGTGCGTTCGGCGTCACCGCGACGCCACCGTGATGTCACTAAGCGGCCGGCCAATAGAAGTGGAGGGGCGGAGATGAGCGGGACGTAACATCCCGCCCACCTTCTTCCTTCCGCATTGCAGGGGGAGACAGGCAAGGAGATGCTTGGCATTCTAGCGGCTTCACACACAGCGATGTGTGACGCCGCTGGAGCGACAAACAACATCGTAACTGCAGCAGGAGTGACATTATGAAAATGAACGACGTGACACAGATCAGCGATTTTTGACTGTTTCACGCTCGTTCATCGTCGCTCCTAGGATTTAGACATTGCGATGTCGCTACCGGGCCCGGATGTGCGTCACAACAACCGTGACACCGACGATATTTCGGTAGCGATGTCGCAACGTGCAAAGTACCCCTTAGTCTAATACTTGGTTACACAACCTTTAGCCAAAATAACTGCGAACAACCGCTTCCGGTAACCATCAATGAGTTTCTTACAATGCTCTCCTGGAATTTTAGACCATTCTTCTTTGTCAAACTGCTCCAGGTCCCTGAGATTTGAAGGGTGCCTTCTCCAAATTGCCATTTTGAGATCTCTCCACAGGTGTTCTATGGGATTCAGGTCTGGACTCATTGCTGGCCACTTTAGTAGTCTCCAGTGCTTTCTATCAAACCATTTTCTAGTGCTTTTTGAAGTGTTTTTTGGGTCATTGTCCTGCTGGAAGACCCATGACCTCTGAGGGAGACCCAGCTTTCTCACACTGGGCCCTACATTATGCTGCAAAATTTGTTGGTAGTCTTCAGACTTCATAATGCCATGCACACGGTCAACCAGTCCAGTGCCAGAGGCAGCAAAGCAACCCCAAAACATCAGGGAACCTCTGCCATGTTTTTTTTTCCTGTAAACTCTATATTGATGGCTTTTCCCCAAAAGCTCTACTTTTGTCTCATTTGACCAGAGAACATTCTTCCAAAACGTTTTAGGCTTTCTCAGGTGGTAAGTTTGGCAAACTCCAGCCTGGCTTTTTTATGTCTCGGGGTAAGAAGTGGGGTCTTCCTGGGTATCCTACCATACAGTCCCTTTTCATTCAGACACCGACGGATAGTACGGGTTGACACTGTTGTACCCTCGGACTGCAGGGAAACTTGAACTTGTTTGGATGTTAGTCAAGGTTCTTTATCCACCATCCGCACAATCTTGGGTTGAAATCTCTCGTCAATTTTTCTTTTCCTTCCACATCTAGGGAGGTTAGCCACCGTGCCATGGGCTTTAAACTTCTTGTTGGCACCGTAGACACAGGAATTTTCAGGTCTTTGGAGATGGACTTGTAGCCTTGAGATTGCTCATGCTTCCTCACAATTTCAATTCTCAAATCCTCAGACAGTTCTTTGGTCTTCTTTCTTTTCTCCATGCTCAATGTGGTACACACAAGGACACAGGACAGAGGTTGAGTCAACTTTAATCTATGTCAACTGGCTGCAAGTGTGATTTAGATATTGCCAAAATCTGTTAGATGCCACAGGTAAGTTACAGGTGCTGTTAATTACACAAATTAGAGAAGCATCACATGATTTTTTAAACAGTGCCAATACTTTTGTCCACCACCTTTTTATGTTTGGTGTGGAATTATATCCAATTTGGCTCTATGACAATTTTTTTTATTATTTTTCATTGAAGAAAAATTAAATGAAGATGATAATAATACCAAAGAATTTGTGATTGCAATCATTGTCAAGAAAAAACTGAGTATTATCTGACAGAATTGCAGGGGTGCCAATACTTTTGGCCAGCACTGTATATTTTGTGGGGTGAAATCCTGAAGAAAGATTTACGTCTCTATTGGTAGTGTCAATAAGATACTAAAAGGGATATTTCACCATGTCCTTTTGAAATGCATTAAATGCCTGATACACGTGAGTCCAACATCTTTTAGGAGAACTCAACATTAAAGTATTTAGAAGTTACAGAAAACATTGAGCATGTAACACTTCTATTACTATGCCATAAATATGATCTAAATTCCATTTTCAGGGAAATATCAAATATAGGAAACTTTACCATTTTAAAAATCCCAATTATCATTTTCCATATTTGTCTTGGCCAAGCATACATGTTTATATCAATGGAAAGAAAAAAGAAAGCTAAGCCAAAATGCCTGTGAGTGGCGCTATTTTGGTCCGCTCATCCCCTTCTCGTGACCCCCCCGGGCTCCGTGACCTCTGATGTCCAGTGATGTCAGGAAGTTGACCTGACATCACCGCGGCCGGCCCCTGGCTTTCTGAGTGACTGGGCTCTGGGCGGCATTTCACCGCTTGTCACAGTCCAGTGTCTCTCCTGCTTGCAGCGCTCTGCAGTGAAACTTCACCCACAATCCAGTCACTCAGGAAGATTGGGTCAGCTATGATGATGTCAGATCGACAGGAAATTGACGTGACATCACCGGACATCAAAGGTCACGGAGCCCGGGGGGGCACATGAAGGGGATGAGCAGACGGCAATTGCGTCGCTCACAGGCCTTATTGGCAACACAATGTATTTGAGAGAAACCTTGTTTCTCAACATAACATCAATGTGCCTTGGAAAAATAATTAGTGAACCACCCCTTTAAAGCTAATGTGAACTATCAAAAATAGCAACAAAAAGGAGATAAAAACTCCCCCAAAAATGTATTATAAAATGTACTCACAGCAAAAAAGGGCAACCAGTCCAGTTCGCCCAGGCCAACACATCTAATGCACAAACAGGATGCAGACAAGCCTCTCAACATGATGGACACTTCACAGGTGCAAGGTAAATTGCACACTAGTGGTGCGCATAGGGCACTGTTCACACTTGTATGTGCATGGTGTCCAGCCAGCAACCTATTACCACGCCCTTACTATTAGATTAGGCGGGTTACTCGGACACTACTCACTGCAGCACGTAAGGGACAGAAATTCCACTATGCACGACCGTATTAAGAGGCCCGGCTGCACCCCGCATAATCAAAGTGCAAAAAATACATATAAAATATATGTGAGGTATTAGTTTGTAAATTGGCCAATGTACGTAAGCCCACAATCCTCATCACGGATCCTCACGCTTGTGGGTCCCTACACTGATAAATATCAAAAATAGCAACAAAAAGAGGAGATAAAAACTCCCCCAAAAATGTATTATAAAATGTACTCACAGCAAAAAAGGGCAACCAGTCCAGTTAGCCCAGGCCAACACATCTAATGCACAAACAGGATGCAGACAAACCTCTCAACATGATGGACACTTCACAGGTGTAAGGTAAATTACACACTAGTGGCGCGCATAGGGTACTGTTCACACTTGTATGCGCATGGTGTCCAGCCAGCAACCTATTACCACGCCCTTACTATTAGATTAGGCGGGTTACCCGGACACTACTCACTGCAGCACGTAAGGGACAGAAATTCCACTATGCACGGCCGTAACAAACTAATACCTCACGTATATTTTATAAGTATTTTTTGCACTTTGATTATGCGGGGTGCAGCCGGGCCTCTTAATACGGTCGTGCATAGTGGAATTTCTGTCCCTTACGTGCTGCAGTGAGTAGTGTCCGAGTAACCCGCCTAATCTAATAGTAAGGGCGTGGTAATAGGTTGCTGGCTGGACACCATGCGCATACGAGTGTAAACAGTGCCCTATGTGCGCCACTAGTGTGCAATTTACCTTGCACCTGTGAAGTGTCCATCATGTTGAGAGGCTTGTCTGCATCCTGTTTGTGCATTAGATGGTTTACTAATGTGAACTGTGCCACAACAATATACAATAATCAATAAATAACAGAAGGTTGTTTTTCTTTTTTCTTTGGGCTCAGATTTTATCCTTTTATAATTCCCACAAAAAGAAGGCTGTCATTCTAGTACACTGTAAATTGAGGTTCAAGAACTGCAGGAATAGGGCAAGTAAGCAGGATCCATGCCTCTTTTGGGACACATTTAGAATTTTACTGTAACCTTGGGGCATTCCCAGTAAAAGAAAAGAGGCAAAATAGTAAATAATCTCACATTTGTTTGTCTTTTGTGCTGTTCCCCTTCCATTTTTATATTTATTATCAGCTCTATAGATACAGACATAGTGGTGGTGTATATGGAATTATTGATAATGATATAAATACTTTATTATACTATTATTCTACTTAGTTATTTTACATTTTATAAATTATGTTTTCATTGTTTTCAAACTTTGTTCCAGCTTTTCATTATGTCAACTAGCTCCCCTATAAACTGCAAAGTTCTTAATCCTAAATATGAAACTATATTCTTTATTATTCTCAATTATTCTATAAAGGGATTTTATAACACATATTTCAGAACATTTTCCATCACCTTGAGTCAGATGCTGCTGAACTTACTGATTTTACATGGTGGGTCTACAGTTGTACCAAGAGCAGGGCTGTATTTTGCCTTCGTGCTGCCCTAGGCACTTTAAGTGGTCGCGCCCCTTAGTGACAACGTAACACTGAGTTTTCGCACACGACATCTGTTTAAGGCAGATCTACTCTGTAAAACACTTGAAAAAGTATCAATGAGAAACGAAGGGCACTAACCCCCCCCCCCAATGTGGATCATCACAGGCACCTCAAAACATAGCATGAGTATAAAATATTCCCACCAAACCGTCCCCACTTATATACTGTGACTGTCACACTGCCCCTAATAAACTACACACTGCCCTCCCTTATAAATTATACCCACCACACCTTCCTCAATTATGAAATATGATCTGCACATTGACCTCACATCATGCTGCCCCCTCCTCACAATGTCCCATGCTTGCTGCTGCCCCCTCCTCCCAATGTCCCATGCATGCTGCCCCTTCCTCACAATGTCCCATGCATGCTGCCCCCTCCCCACAATGTCCCATGCATGCTGCCCCTAATCCCAATGTCCCATGCATGCTGCCCCTTCCTCACAGTGTCCCATGCATGCTGCCCCCTCCTCACAATGTCCCATGCATGCTGCCCCCTCCTCACAGTGTCCCATGCATGCTGCCCCCTCCTCACAATGTCTCATGCATGCTGCCCCCTCCTCAGTGTCCCATGCATGCTGCTCCCTCCTCACAATGTCCCATGCATGCTGCCCCCTCCTCACAGTGTCCCATGCATGCTGCTCCCCCTCACAATGTCCCATGCATGTTGCCCCTCTTCACAATGTCCCATGCGTGCTGCCCCCTCTTCACAATGTCCCATGCGTGCTGCCCCCTCTTCACAATGTCCCATGCGTGCTGCCCCCTCTTCACAATGTCCCATGCGTGCTGCCCCCTCCTCACAATGTCCCATGCGTGCTGCCCCCTCCTCACAATGTCCCATGCATGCTGCCCCCTCCTCACAATGTCCCATGCATGCTTCCTCCTCACAATGTCCCATGCATGCTTCCCCATCCTCACAATGTCCCATGCATGCTGCCCCCTCCTCACAGTGTCCCATGCATGCTGCCCCCTCCTCACAGTGTCCCATGCATGCTGCCCCCTCCTCACAGTGTCCCATGCATGCTGCTCCCTCCTCACAGTTTCCCATGCATGCTGTTCCCTCCTCACAATGTCCCATGCATGCTGCCCCTCTCCATGAGCTCCTAATGCTGCCTTCCTCTTTTTCATAATGACACCTCCATGCTGCCCCACTCATCCTAAGACCACCACACTAATGCTTATGCTGAGACACCCCTCCCACACACACACACACACTACCCCACTCTTGATATTGACTCCCCTACATTGCTCCACTCCATACTGAGCCCACACATGCTGCCCCTTCTCCATAATGAGCTCCCAATGCTGCCCCCCTCTCATTCTGAGTCCTTGCACTCCCCCGCCATCGATTTTGTCATTGCACTATCCCTCAACCCTTGTCCTCTGTCTCTAGGATTGGCCCCTCTCTCCCATTCCCCCAGCAGCAGCCGCTCTCCCCCGCCTTCACCAGCAGCCTCTCCCCCAGCATCAGCCTCTCTCCCCCCAGCCCCCCCAGCATCAGCCTCTCTCCCCCCAGCCCCCCCAGCATCAGCCTCTCTCCCCCCAGCCCCCCCAGCATCAGCCTCTCTCCCCCCAGCGTCCCCCAGCTTCAGCCTCTCTCCCCCCAGCGTCCCCCAGCTTCAGCCTCTCTCCCCCAGCTTCCCCCAGCATCAGCCTCTCTCCCCCAGCTTCCCCTAGCATCAGCCTCTCTCCCCCAGCTTCCCCTAGCATCAGCCTCTCTCCCCCAGCTTCCCCTAGCATCAGCCTCTCTCCCCCAGCTTCCCCCAGCATCAGCCTCTCTCCCCCAGCTTCCCCCAGCATCAGCCTCTCTCCCCCAGCTTCCCCCAGCATCAGCCTCTCTCCCCCAGCTTCCCCCAGCATCAAACTCTCTCCCCCCAGCGTCCCCCAGCTTCAGCCTCTCTCCCCCCAGCCTCCCCAGCTTCAGCCTCTCTCCCCCAGCTTCCCCCAGCATCAGCCTCTCTCCCCCAGCTTCCCCCAGCATCAGCCTCTTTGCCCCCAGCCTCCCCCAGCATCAGCCTCACTCCTCCCAGCCTCCCCCAGCATCAGCCCCCCCAGCATCAGCCTCCAGCCTCCCAGCCTCCCCCAGCATCAGCCTCCCCCCTCCCAGCCTCCCCCCTCACAGCCTCTCCCAATATCAGCCTCCCCCAGCATCAGCCTCTCTCCCCCCAGCCCACCCAGCATCAACCTCTCTCCCCCCAGCCTCCCCCAGCATCAGCCTCTCTCCTCCCAGCCTCCCCCAGCATCAGCCTCCCTCAGCATCAGCCTCTTTCCTCCCAGCCTCCCTTAGCATCAGCCTCCCTTAGCATCATCCTCCCTCCTCCCAGCCTCCCCCAGCATCAGCCTCTCTCCTCCCAGCCTTCCCCCTCCCAGCCTCCCTCAGCATCAGCCTCCCTCCTCACAGCCTCCCCCAGCATCAGCCTCCCTCCTCCCAGCCTCCCCCAGCATCAGCCTCCCCCAGCACCAGCCTCTCTCCTCCCAGCCTCCCCCAGCATCAGCCTCTCTCCTCCCAAACTCTCCCAGCATCAGCCTCCCCCAGTATCAGCCTCTCTCCTCCCAGCCTCCCCCTCTCTCCTCCCAGCCTCCCCCTCCCTCAGCATCAGCCTCTCTCCTCCCAGCCTCCCCCAGCATCAGCCTTCCTCAGCATCAGCCTCCCTCCTCCCAGCCTCTCCCCTCCCAGCCTCCCCCAGCATCAGCCTCCCCCTGCATCAGCCTCTCTCCTCCCAGCCTCCCCCACCATCAGCCTCCCTCAGCATCAGCCTCCCTCCTCCCAGCCTCCCCCAGCGTCAGCCTCCCCCATCCCAGCCTTCCGCAACATCAGCCTCCCCCAGCATCATACTCTCTCCTCCCAGCCTCCCCCAGTATCAGCTTCTCTTCCCCCAAGTCTCCCCCAGTATCAGCCTCTCTCCTCCCACCCCATATGCAGATCTCCAGTCTGCATTAGAGACACCCCCACGCTCCTTATGAATCTTCAGCTCTGCGAGCACTTACCTGCTCCAGGGCCCGCCGTCATCTTCCTGGCTCACGTGAGTATCCTCTTCTGACACCAGCTTCCATCGCGGCGTTCACTGCGGCGTCCTGCTGTGCGCTCTGCATGTGAAATCCATACAGCATTGGACGCAGCACAGAGGAAGGAGCTGATTGGCGTGCCTGTGACCCCGGAAGTGCAGGCGCCGGCAGTCGTCTTAATTGACGTGGATACAAATAAATAAAGTGCGCTTCTCCCCCCTCCCCCCTCCGAAAATACAGTGGATTTAATGAATGTGTAAAAAAAAAAAAAATTTTTTTTTTTTTTTTTTTTTTTTTTACTGCTAGAAGGTGCCGCCCCCTGCATCCTGCCGCCCTAGGCACGGGACCACGGGTGCCTAATGGTAAATACGGCCCTGACCAAGAGGTCATTGTTTGAGACTGTCCTTAGTTATGTATTACCTATTCTATGTGCTTGCTTACTTTTACAATCCTCTTAAAAATAGAATTCAGACCTACACGTCCCAATTTTATTTAATAATCTAGACAGTTTTAGTGATACGTCAACACATAGTTCTCATATTTTTTTCAGAAAAAAAACAAGAATATTTGACTGTACAAATCTATGAATATAGCTTAAGGGACATTCGCAGCTTTTTTTTTACCTTCCAGAATGTTGGAAGAAATGGAGACATCTGGGACATCACATTCAAGAAACGTCCCACTTTACACCAGAAGTATCATACCTATTCTGTAAACACTGGAGTGTGAAAATTTGCATTGAGAGGAAACAGGAAAGGGAGAAAAAGCCTCAAATCTGCAAATAAAGGAATAAACATAGTCTCTACACACAGCTTTAAAGGGAGTCTGTAATTTTAAAAAAATCCTATTACCTACAAATATGGGGTCAATGTGCAAGTTAATAGCATCTTGAGGCCACACTGACAGCCTAGCTACTGGGATGAAATTAACTTTACTCCACTCAGCAGCCTCGAGCTTTCAGTCATAGAGGCGCGGTCAGCACGGTTTCAGTTACCACTTTGTGCATAGTGAGCGAAGGCTGTAACTATGTACTCGGCACTGACTAACAGCAATCTCAGCATTGCATCAGTACAGAGCCTCCTGTCAGTTTGTGCCGGGGCGTGGTTACAGCCACTGTTCATGAAAAAATGAAACAAAGAAAATAACACCGTACCTACTGTGCAACATGGAGGAGGTTCAGTTATGTTTTGGGGCAGCTTTGCTGCTTCTGGTACAGGATGCTTTGAATCTGAACATTGTATCATGAAATCTCAAGACTATCAAGGCATTCTGGAGTAATATACATTTTCAGATAGCTTGAACTTAGTTGCAGGTCCTCCAAAGGGTCCTCCAATAGGATAAGGACCCAAAAACACACAGCTAAGACCATACAAGACTGGTTAAGCTCAAAGCATTAGATTACTCTTAAGTGGCTTGTGAGCCCTGATCTAAATTTTATCGAACATTTCTGGAAAATGCTGAAACCTGCAGTCTGGAGAAGGCATCTTCACACCTGAGATGCGGAGCGGTTTTCTCATGAGGAGTGGGCCATAATACCTGTGGACAGGGACAGAAGTCTCAATGAGCGTTACAGAAATCATTTGATTGCAATAATTACTGCAAAAGATTATGCAACAAAAAAGTTAAGGTTTTCATCATTTTTGTCAGGACATTTTCATTGTCTTTTTTTTCAATATTTTTCTGATCAACCACAATTCAAAAGCAATGTCTGATTTCCATTAGTTGATATTCCGTAAATGTAATTACTTTGTCAGTTTCAAGTTATTTCTTAGACCATTTTGGGTTTTTCCTACTTTAACAGAAGGGTATACTTTTGCCCATGTGTGCAAGGTGCATTCAGACAATGCAAGACACTTGGTGGTCAATTACTGGTCCATATACACAGTCCAAATAATGCTGCTAGAAACAAAGTAATTGATATCCTCATACAGCATCAGGTTATCGGCAGCACACCCACTAATTATATGAGGTGATCTATAGCTGATAATGATGATTTTTATACTGCAGTAAACTATCCAGTCACCCTACAAATAATCACTGGGATGGTTGCATGGGCTGATATTCGTGAACAGGCATTCTTGGAACATCTAAGTGCACCTTTGACAGTGAGGTAAATAAACATGACTTACGGATTAATGCAATTTATCAAATGGACTTGATTAAGTAATATATAGTTTTCTCTCATTTTCTGTTATTACATAGTTACATTGCTACATAGGTTGAAAAAAGACCTAGGTCCATCTAGTTCAACCTTCCTCCACTAATTACATATGTTGTCATTTAGTTATTCCTATTCGACAATGTTGTGTGTACTGAGGAAATCATCCAGTCATCTTATAAAAGTTGCTATAGTGCCTGTCATTATTACCTCTTGTGGTAGGGCATTCCACAGTCTGACTGCTGTAACTGTAAAGAACCCTTTCCTATTTATCTGCCGGAATCTCTTTTCTTCCACTCGCAGTGTATGCCCCCTGGTCCTTAGTATTGTCTTCGAAAGGCATAAGTCATGAGCCAGTCCTTTATATTGACCACACATGTGTTTACAGTGCCTACAAGTAGTATTCAACCCCCCTGCAGATTTAGCAGGTTTACACATTCGGAATTAACTTGGCATTGTGACATTTGGACTGTAGATCAGCCTGGAAGTGTGAAATGCACTGCAGCAAAAAAGAATGTTATTTCTTTTTTTATTTATTTTTTTACATTGTGAAAAGTTTATTCAGAGGGTCATTTATTATTCAACCCCTCAAACCACAAGAATTCTGTTTGGTTCCCCTAAAGTATTAAGAAGTATTTCAGGCACAAAGAACAATGAGCTTCACATGTTTGGATTAATTATCTCTTTTTCCAGCCTTTTCTGACTAATTAAGACCCTCCCCAAACTTGTGAACAGCACTCATACTTGGTCAACATGGGAAAGACAAAGGAGCATTCCAAGGCCATCAGAGACAAGATCGTGGAGGGTCACAAGGCTGGCAAGGGGTACAAAACCCTTTCCAAGGAGTGGGGCCTACCTGTCTCCACTGTTGGGAGCATCATCCGGAAGTGGAAGGCTTATGGAACTACTGTTAGCCTTCCACGGCCTGGACAGCCTTTGAAAGTTTCCACCCGTGCCGAGGCCAGGCTTGTCCAAAGAGTGAAGGCTAACCCAAGGACAACAAGGAAGGAGCTCCGGGAAGATCTCATGGCAGTGGGGACATTGGTTTCAGTCAATACCATAAGTAACGTACTCCACCGCAATGGTGTCCGTTCCAGACGAGCCCGTAAGGTACCTTTACTTTCAAAGCGTCATGTCAAGGCTCGTCTATCACTTGATACTCACTCATGATCACTTGGAGGACTCTGAGACAGACTGGTTCAAGGTTCTCTGGTCTGATGAGACCAAGATCGAGATCTTTGGTGCCAACCACACACGTGACGTTTGGAGACTGGATGGCACTGCATACGACCCCAAGAATACCATCCCTACAGTCAAGCATGGTGGTGGCAGCATCATGCTGTGGGGCTGTTTCTCAGCCAAGGGGCCTGGCCATCTGGTCCGCATCCATGGGAAGATGGATAGCACGGCTACCTGGAGATTTTGGCCAAGAACCTCCGCTCCTCCATCAAGGATCTTAAGATGGGTCGTCATTTCATCTTCCAACAAGACAACGACCCAAAGCACACAGCCAAGAAAACCAAGGCCTGGTTCAAGAGGGAAAAAAATCAAGGTGTTGCAGTGGCCTAGTCAGTCTCCTGACCTTAACCCAATTGAAAACTTGTGGAAGGAGCTCAAGATTAAAATCCACATGAGACACCCAAAGAACCTAGATAACTTGGAGAAGATCTGCATGGAGGAGTGGGCCAAGATAACTCCAGAGACCTGTGTCGGCCTGATCAGGTCTTATAAAAGACGATTATTAGCTGTAATTGCAAACAAGGGTTATTCCACAAAATATTAAACCTAGGGGTTGAATAATAATTGACCCACACTTTTATGTTGAAAATTTATTAAAATTTAACTGAGCAACATAACTTGTTGGTTTGTAAGATTTATGCATCTGTTAATAAATCCTGCTCTTGTTTGAAGTTTGCAGGCTCTAACTTATTTGCATCTTATCAAACCTGCTAAATCTGCAGGGGGTTGAATACTACTTGTAGGCACTGTATACATATTAATAAGATCTCCTCTGAGATATCTTTTTCTAAACTAAACAAATCCAACTTTTCCAACCTGTCATCATATGGGAGGCCTCCATTCCTTGTAATAATCTAGTTGCCCACCTTTGGACTGACTCTAACTTCTGAATATCCTTTTTAAAATGTGGAGCCCAAAACTGGATCCCATATTCCAGATGTGGCCTTACAAGTGATTTATAGAGGGGTAGTAATACGTTGGGATCCCGGGATCTAATCTCTCTTTTTATACACCCTAAAATCTTGTTTGCTTTAGCAGCTGCTGCTTGACATTGAGTGCTGCTGCTCAGCTTATTTGTAATAAGAATCCCCAAGTCCTTCTCCTGATCTGTAGTCCCGAGTTTACATTTAATGTATACGTAGCAATAGGATTACTCCGTCCTAGGTGCATTACTTTACATTTATCAACATTAAATTTCATTTGCAAAGTATCTGCCCATTCTGACATCTTATCCAGATCTTTTTCTAATATTGCACTATCAAGGTCCGTTTTTAATGTCCTACATAGTTTGGTGCCATCAGCAAAGACTGACACTTTACTATCAATCCCATCCACAAGGTCATTAATAAAGAGGTTAAAAAGAATCGGTCCTAGCACAGATCCCTGCGGTACTGTCAGACTTACCAGACAGTAGTTGCTTTGATCCCCCCTCTTACCTTTCATAAATGTCAGTACCACGTCCGCAATCTCCCAGTCCTGAGGCACCAACCCTGTTACAAGCGAGTCTAAAAAGATGAGATCCAGCGGTCTTCTAATTACTGAGCTCAATTCCCTCAATATTCGTGGATGAATGCCATCTGGCTCAGGGGATTTTTCAATGTGTAATTTACTCAGAATGCTGAGTACGTACAGGAAATCTTCAATTAAAGCACCATTTCAGTGATTTTCTTTATTTTTCCCTTTGTTGGGTATTATGTGTATAAATGTGGTACAGGTAGTACCATACTTACTGGTTGCCATCATCCTCCAGTGTTAGTAGCAATCCTGTCCATTGTGGCACCATGCAATTGCATTCGTAATCTGCTCAATCACACAGTGGTTTCTTTACGGTCTTTACGGTCTTCACTTTCTGATTTTCTCATTGCAAGCCTATGAGACTCAGAATGACGCTAGAGAACCTTGTTCTGAGCCCCATAGACTTAGGCCGGTTTCAGACGTCTGTGTTTAATCAGGTACAAGTCACATGCATGGTTATGGTCATATGTGTGTCACGTGCGTGTCACACATGTGACATCTGTGTTTGCATACAGTACGTGTGACAAATACCGGAGAAAACACGGGTCTGTGAAATAAAAATATTTACCTGTTTTCTTCGACTCTGCTGCCTCCCACTCCTGACCACCGCTCATTATATTCATTGATTATTCACCGCACTCAGAATCTGGAAGCAGCAGCATCGCGGCGACAGCGCTGGGTACAGCACCGCCGAGGACAGCATCGCAGAGACAGGTGAGTATTCTGCAAGCCCAGTAACATCCAGGAGGTCATTGGAGTTCCCAATGAACTCTGATGACATCCTGATGACACCCCCACGACACCCGCGCTATATCTTCACAGGTTCATCAGAGTTCATTGGGAACTGAGATGAGTCTCCGATGCTGTCCCCACAATGCTTCCGCTTCCAGGTTCTCAATAAACATACACACACACACACACGTATACACTGAGCACATATACACACATATGTATACACACATAGCAGACACACATGGATACACCGAGCACATACACACATAGCGCACATGCATGTATACACTGATCGCACACACACACACACACACACACACACACACCTGGATAAACACCTGTCCCCAGCGATGCGGTCCCCAGCACTGAAGTCCTCAGCGATGGTCCGGCTCCTCAGTGCAGTGAATATTCAGTGAATATAATGAGCGGCGTTCAGGAGCGGGAGGCAGCAGGCCAAAGACAGCACCACTGGAGAGAGGTAAATATAGAAAATCTTTTTATTAAAAAGACCCGTGTTTTCTCTGGTACTGTCACACTGATGTAACACGGATCACATCAGTGTGCGATCCGTGTGACACCCGTGCTGGCGGAGAAAAAAACGTACATGTCTGTGTGTGTGCGTGCAGGGCCACACGGGGTCACATTGTCCGTGTGAAAACGGCAAATAATAACATGAGTACGTGTGGCATCCGTGTTAAAAACAGATGTCACACGTACCTAAAACACGGACGTCTGAAACCAGCCTGAGAGAGTAAACACCACTCCACATAGTGATGCAGCAGGTTACAGATGTTATCGCATGGTGCTGTAATGGATAGGTGTGCCCCTAAAACTGAGAGAAGACGGCGACTGCAGAGTATGCTACTACTTCCATGACACTTATGTTGCGGGCAGGGGCCGCTGCCGGTTCTCTCGGGGGCCTGCTCGGATCCGGGTTCGCTGCTGCGGCTCCAGTGGTGACCGGACCCGGGCTCCCACGGCCTCCCGTCCTCACAACCATCGGAAAGGGGATATTTACAGGGGAGGTGTTGTGTCTGTGACGCCACCCGTGGGTTGCGGTGAGGGATGGTGACACCGCCGCTGCCTGGTGATGGGGCACCCGGGGCTGATGGAGTGTGGCAGCAAGATGGGATACCCTCCATGGGTAGGGGAGGTGAAGTCCAGAGGCCCGCGGTCTGAACATGGGAGTGATGGCTGCTGGAGGTGGCGCGCCGGGCCGGATCGGGGGTCAATGATGTACTCACAGTTCAGTAATTTCACACAAGTCCAATAGTAAACCAAGTTGCCAGTGGCCGGCTGCCTTTGGAGGTTGCACTCAGGTCCCGCACCCAGGTTAATGAACAGGTGTCCCTTCCTCCTGCACTCTGTGTTTGTCTTTCCTTTTGGACGACTACGCATGGAACGGAGAAGTCCACTCCCGGTTCTGTGTGTATTTGGGAGCTGTGGCCCGCGAAAGCTGACCCTTGGGATCTCAGTGGGTTCTGACAGACACCCTATCCCCCGCGTTGGGCTTCCGTTTAGCTCTATCTGGGCAGTTAACGGGACAAAGTCTGGAACCTTGTCCCAGGCTGGTTAATTGGAGAGGGGCTTGCAACCTTCCTCGCCCTAGGGTCCAGGCACCCCGACTGTGCACGGCCTCCAGACCGGACCATTCCTGCTGTCGGCACTGGCGGGCTACAACCCTGCCCCGGTCCACTTAAGGTTGATCTCCATCACCTGTGGCCCTGTTCACTGTCTGACACCTAGCCGGGTAGTCCAAGGGCTACTACCCCTGACTACACTTCACACTTCGCTCCTCTCACCTCAACTCCTCAACTGATCTGTGTCTGCACACTAACTCACTTGAACTTGAACTCAAACATAGACTGACGTGTTCCCGCCTCTGACACCTCAAGACCCCTAGGTGGGTGTTTTCATCCACCTGATTCCGCCCACTTGTGTGTCCCTATTATCACGAGGGGGTGGCTAGGGTTTAATGGCTGTGTGTTGTACCTGAGTGTGGGTTTCTGGTGGTAACAAGGAGGATGTACATTTTTGTGACTACCTGGTTTTGCCAGGGCGTCACACTTACACACATTCCTAAATGATGATTTAAATGTATATGTTTTGCATTAACCCCTTCACGACATGTGCTGTACACGTACAGCACAAGTCGGAAGTGGATGTATGGAGTGGGCTCACAGGGTGAGCTCAGTCCATACTCGGCAGGTAATCGCTCTGTGTTACAACCAGGACCTGCCTCTAATAATAACCTATTCTGTAAAATTCTTATAGCTATCCAGCATCCAGCTATCCGCTGATCGAGGCTCCGTGGGTTGGAATACCAATTCAAGGGATGTTGTGGGACCTGTGTACCATGGATTACATCAGAGCTTTGGGGATTTTTTTAAAATAATAAATTGGGCAACCAGGACTACTGTGTGTGGAGTAGTCTTTAGTCTAATAAATTGTTTTTTTCTGCATGTGCTTTTCACTTTACTCTTACAGGGTTAGTAATAGAGGTGTCTGGTAGCCGCCTCTAAAATATTACTCTGATTACTACCGCACCAAGGCTATTGGAAAGAGCTGGGATGAAGGGTCAGAATAGGTACATCTAATGGATGAACCAGTTTTCGGGCGGCTGTAGGCTAGTATTTTTAGCCTGGGAAGGGCCAAATAACTATGGGCCTTTACAGCCTGAAAATACCAGCCCGCAGCTGTCTGACTTACCCTGGTTATTAAAAATAGTGGGCTTTACTCTGTTTTTTAAATTATTTATTTATTTATTTACTACCCAGCAGTAACCTGGGAATCAGAGCTGCATCCAGGCATATTCCCCATGCTTTTCCATTTCATTTAACCTCTGTTTGCATTCATTTCAGCATTTTTCTGCTTCCCCCAAGCCCTCTTAGGGGGGAGTCTGCTGGAAAAATAATTGCCATTATACCTGTTACTCAAATCAGGCCAGTCCAAGTGTCAGACCTGCTTGATTCAAGTAAGGAGCACTCAAGCAGTTTAGTGCCACTCATCACTATTGACATTGTGTCTTCAAAAGGAGAACATTTTTCTATGACATCTTCTATTGTATTCTAAGACATGCATATTAGAGGTGCAAACATCAAATATAAGTGATTAGCTGCCCATAGTATATAATGTTTGTTGTTTTATATATGAGAATACATAAGTAGATGAAACCCAATAGACCAAGTCAAGCTTTGCGTGCAAACTGAAAATTCACCATCATCTTTTCTGAACAAAAACATTGATTGTCATGATGTGAATTTCCAGGATCTTGTAAAATGTAACCATGAAATCTGTAGCAATTCTCATCTATTAAGGGTTACTTTATTTCTGACAGGGAAACCTGGCACTGCCATGTGATGTGACATGTCCACACTACACAGAAGCACTTCTTAATCAAGCTTGATTATGATTTTGTGTAGACATTGTAAAAATGGCCCGTGTCTGTCCAAGTTTGGGGCATGGACAAAAGTATAACAAATCCAAGCAAAAAAACATTTGCAGAAGCAAAAAAGCAGTTTAAGGTTCCTAAACCGAGTCTTGCAAAGGTTCCATGATGTGATTTTAATAGGCACATGATGATGTCACTTATTAAATGGGGTGTCCACTTTAATTTTATATTAACAAATGGAGATGATTTTCTGGCACTTTTTATTTTAGGTTCTCCCCTTTTATGAAGTACTGGTAGCTTGTTAGTGCACATTGCACAACTATGCAACCAAACTATGTATCATTTCCTTTACACTTCAGAAATACTTGCTACTTAGGGGTACTTTGCACACTATGACATCGCAAGCCGATGGTAGCAATGCCGAGCGCGATAGTCCTCGCCCCCGTCGCAGCTGCGATATCTTGTGATAGCTGCCGTAGCGAACATTATCGCTACGGCAGCTTCACATGCACTTACCTGCCCTGCGACGTCGCTCTGGCCAGCGAACCGCCTCCTTCTTAAGGGGGCGGGTCGGGCGGCATCACAGCGACGTCACACGGCAGGCGGCCAATAGAAGCAGGGGGGCGGAGATGAGCGGGACGTAAACATCCCGCCTACCTCCTTCCTTCCTCATTGTTGCCGGGACGCAGGTAGGAGATTTTCCTCGCTCCTGCGGCTTCACATACAGCGATGTGTGCTGCCGCAGGAACGAGGAACAACATCGTAACATCGGTCCTTCCGAAATTATGGAAATGACCGACGCTACACCGATCATACGATTTCGACGCTTTTGCGCTCGTTAAAAGTAGTAAAAAGGATTCACATACTCCGATGTCGACAGCGACGCCGGATGTGCGTCACTTTCGATTTGACCCCACCGACATCGCAGCTGCGATGTCATAGTGTGCAAACTACCCCTTAGTGTTGATATATGACAATAAATGTCGATAATATACATTTACGTTTGTGGGTGCATATATAGTGTGTGGGGGTACATGCCATATAATAATTTTAATAATATTTTTTTATTTATATAGTGCCAACATATTTCGCAGTGTTTTATTTACAATTCAGGGGGGAGATGTACAGACAATACGAGACAATACAAAATAACTAAATTCAGATACCAGGAGGAGTGAGGGCCCGGCTCGTAAGCTTACAGTCTATGAGGGAATAGGGAGGCACAAAAGGTGAATGGGGGAGAGAAAAGCTTTTCATATATGGTCCAGCCATTGATTTAATAGGGGATTCAAAATCAGCTGCATGGATCGGTCGTCAGCCAGAAGTTATACGTACAGAGTGTAAAAAGTACATGAAAAGGAAGGAACCAGAAAGACAAGGGGACGAGAACTGGAAGTAAATGAAGGGCAGAAAGGGATTAGATTAGATGAGGGAGGTGAAGTGATAGGCTAGTCTAAAGAAATGCATTTTTCGGGCCTGCTAAAAGGTGTGGATGTTGGGAATTAATCAAATTGTTCTTGGTAGTGTGTTCCAGAGCATAGGTGCAGCTCATGAGAAATCTTGAAGACGAGAGTGGGAGGTTCGAATTATTGAGGATGTCAGTCTTAGGTCATTAGCAGAGCGGAGGGCATGGGTGGGGTGATAGACAGAGATGAGGGAGGAGATGTAGGGTGGTGCAGAACTGTGGAGAGCTTTGTGAGTGAGAGTGATAAGTTTATGTTGGATTCTGTAGCGGATAGGCAACCAGTGCAATGACTGGCAAAGAGCAGAGGCATCAGTGAAGTGGTTGAGGAGGAAAATGATCCTGGCTGCGGCATTCAGAATGGATTGGAGAGGGAAGAGTTAAGTAACAGGGAGACCAATTAGTAAAGTATTACAGTAATCCAGGAGAGAATGAATAAGAGCGACAGTAAGAGTTTTTGCAGAATCAATGGTAAGAAAAGGTCGAATTCTAGAGATGTTTTTGAGGTGGAAGTAACATGAGCGAGCGAAAGAACGAATGTGGGGACCATATATACAGTGGGGAAAATAAGCATTTGATACACTAACGATTTTGAAAATTATCCCACCTTCAAAGAATAGAGAGATCTGTAATTTTAATTGTAGGTAGACTTCAACTGTGACAGACAGAATTTTAAAAAAATCACATTGTGTGATTCTTTAAATAATTAATTTACATTTTATTGCATAAAATAAGTATTTGATCACCTACCAACCAGCAAGAATTCTGGCTCTCACAGACCTGTTATTTTTTTTCTTTAAGAAGCTCCTACTTTGCACTCATTATCTGTATTAATTGCATCTGTTTGAACTTGTTACCTGTATAAAAAACACCTGTCCACACACTCAATCAATCACATTCCAACCTCTCCAGCATGGCCAAGACCAAAGAGCTGTCTAAGGACACATTGGAGAAAACTATAGACCTGCACAAAGCTGGGATGGGCTACAGGACAATAGGCAAGCAGTTTGGTGAGAAGGCAACAACTGTTGGTGCAATTATCAGAAAATGGAAGAAACACAAGATGATTGTTAATCTTATTTGGTCTTGGGCTCCATGCAAGATTTTGCCTCGTGGGGTAGGGATGATTCTGAGAAATGTTAGGAATCAGACCAGAACTACACGGGAGGACCTGGTCAATGACCTGAAAGAGAGTCGGGACCACAGTTTCAAAGATTACTGTTAGTAACACACAACGCTGTCATGGATTAAAATCCTGCAGGGCATGCAAGGTGCCCCTGGTCATGTCAGCACATGTCCAGGCCCATTTCAAGTTTGTCAATGACCATCTGGATGATTGAAAGGAGACATGGGAGAAGGTCATGGGATCAGGTGAGACCAAAATAGAACTTTTTGGTATAAACGCCACTCGCTGTGTTTAGAGGATGAAGGATGAGTAAAACCCCAAGAACACCATTCCAACTGTTAAGCATAGTGGTGGAAACACCATACTTTTCTGGCTACTTTTCTGCAAACGGGACAGGACAACTACAACGTATTGAAGGGAGGATGAATTAGGTCATGTATTTTAGCCTACAATCACCTTCCCTCAGTAAGAACATTGAAGATGGGTTGTGGCTGGGTCTTCCAGCATGACAATTCCCCAAAACACACAGCCAGGGCAACTAAGGGGTATCTCCATAAGAAACATTTCAAGGTCCTACAGTGGCCTAGCCAGTCTCCATATTTGAACACAATACAAAATCTTTGGAGGGAGATGAAACTCAATGCTGTCCAGCAACAAACCCGAAACCTGAAAGATCTGTATGAAGGATGTGACCAAAATCCCTGCCACAGTGTGTGCAAACTTGGTCAAAAACTACAGGAAACATCTGAGCTCTGAAACTGCAAATAAACGTTTCTGTACGAAATATTAAGTTCTGTTTTTCTATTGTATCAAATACTTATTTCACGCAAAAAAAAGCAAATTATGTATTTAAAAGTCATACAATATGATTTTTTTGTACTTTTGAGGGGAATTCTGTCTATCACAGTTGAAATGTACCTATGATAAAAATCACAGACCTCTCCATTCTTTGTAGGTGGGAAAACTTGCAAAATCAACAGTGTATCAAATACTTATTCACCCCACTGTGTGTATGTGTAGATTTATATATATATATATATATATATATATATATACATATAGATCTAATGTGGCGCCCTGGACAAGCTAGGACGTCACAGGTACTACAACAACACACCCCACACCCCGGCTAGGCACACCGACGTCAAACACAAATCCTTGTTGCCTCCAGGGGCTGATGTCCACAGTAGGGGGTGTGCCAGGCGGTTGGCCCCGCCCACCGAGGAGTTCACAGTCCTGGAGGCGGGAAAAGGAGGCAGATCAGTTTTAGGAAGTGAAGTGGTAGTAGAGGAGACTGAAGGCATCCGGGTGTGTGGCCCGGACGGAACAGCAAGGTTGGCAGACGGTGGTGACCGTCTGCAGGAGAGGCTGATTGGAGTGAACCGTAAGGACCGGGGACGGGCGGTGGCCCGACGGTACCGGATCGGGGAGCAAAGAGAAGTCAGCACCATTCGGCAGGGCTTACGGACCCCGGCCAGGCTAGGAGTCGCCGTAAAACTGGTCAAATCCATTAGCGAAGGGAACCTCCGGGGTTTCCCAGCAGTCAAGACCCGATTGAAGGCAAGAGCTCACACCATAAAGGGAAACACAGTCACCGCCAAGGCTACAGTTCCCAGGGCCAGAGCCTGCAGGCAAAAGGGGCTCCCTCAGCATCCATCCAAGCTGGGGAGCGGGTTACCAGTGGGAAGCTATTAGAACCGTAAACACAACACAGGTGCAGGGAAAGGCAGTCACCATCAACCTACCGGGAGAGCTACCGCAGCCGTCTGTGGGACCCGTCCATCCAGCCGTTTGTTTTACTGGAGACTTTGCATTCATCATTGGCTGAGTGAGTACCACCGTGCCGTGCGGCACAGCGCTGACCCCCGCGACCCTGCACCTCAGCAGGCCCCGTAGCCCGCCTGCCATCCCTAACCCTCACCGGGCCCCGGGACAACCAACCCCCCTACCCACGGAGGGGAGAACCAACATCCAATCTGCTCCCTGTAATCGCTCCCGGGATCCCCGTCCAGAGCAGCGGTGGTGTCACAACCTTACCACAACCGTGGGTGGCGTCACGGACAATATCCCTAAACCAAACCACCCCCTTTCACTCACGGGCGAGGAGCGCCGCTCGAGTCCCCGGGATCCGGCCCACCGCTCGAGCCACCACTGAACAGCAGCAGCAGCCGGACCCAAGCAGTGGGTGAGCGCAGCGTCCCCTCCTCCGCCCGCGACAACTTGGCGTCACGAACAGGATCTTACCGCTCTGCCATCTGGTAGAGGTGCGTCTTGTGACCGCCGGAGGTGTCCGGCCGAAAATTTGGAGAAGCCGCCATTTTGGGCGCGAAAAGTCCCCGCTCGAGCGTCTTCCCGAGTAGTGGAGGTGCGAAAGCTGAAACCCTGCCCCGGTAGAGGAAAAGCCAGAAAAAGACTAAGGGGGACAGATGGCGTCTGGCCGCATGTAGCCTGCGGCTATAGAAACAGGGACGCCGGGACCCTGTGATCTGCTGATTCCTGGAAAGTATGTCTGCCCCACCCAGCTACGCAGAGGTTACAGAGCTGGTGCCCGGAACGGCGGCGTGGCTCAGGGCCCGAACGGCAGGGATCTGCTGACTCTACCGGAGTCAGATATGTATGCTGATGAAGCAGTGGACCGCGGAGGTGGAGGAGGTAGCTGCGGTTGCCCGGGTGTATGGAATGGAGGCCATGATGGAGGAGCTGGTGAGTGACCCATGCCCCTGTGTCCCCGAGGGACCGGCCACTGCGGCTGAGGGACCCGTTCTACCCCTGGCCCCCATGTCGCGTCCGTCTTCCCTGCCCGTGCACCGCGCTACTGCTGGTCCGTCTGACGTACATCCCCTCGTGACGGTAGCCGAAAGAGTGGTGAGCCCAGAGACTGCGGCAGCTGGCGGCAACCCGCCTGGCGCAGGGACGGATGATAGTGACTCCGGACCTGATACGGAGCCTGTTTCGGAGGAGGACGAGGGAGTCGTCGCCCTGTATGGCATGGAGGCCACTTACATCCCCCGGAGTGGAAATAACGGGTATCGGGCGGCCCTTCCTCGCCGCGCCTGCTATGCGCTGGAGGGGCTGGTGACTGTGTTCCTCCACCCAGAGCCGGGTGAGGAGGACGAAAGTGCACCGTGAAGTCAGCGGAGCTCCGCTGCAAGTTGTCTCCGTTGGGACCACCGGTACAGTTTGAAAGTTTTTAAATGATAAGTGAATCAACCGAAGAAGTAACCTGATTGAGGTTTTGATTGAACCGGCCGTTGCCGGCAACTGTTGTCCCCGTAGGGACTGTCTTTGATCATTGCATAAGGAACTGCTTACAGACAAGCCCGAGAACTTGCAGGGCAACCACAAACTTAGTGGAATGTAAATAAAAATGTTGTTGGCTTGATTCCGTTACCGCCTCCGGAGAGGCTGATTTGGGAGGATGGGCCTGGAGGAAAGGGAGGCCCAGCCCCGCCACTACCATAACTGGTGGCGATCCTCCGGGGGTTCAGGGGTTCCCCATGGACATGGGTCCCCTGAAAGAGACAGAACCCGCTCGGGCAGCCTGGTGATGGACCGGGGCAAGGGGTGCTGCCCACTTCTTAGGGGCAGCATCAGGGCCAGGTTTTTTGGGTGGGAGAAGAGCGGAAGCCGTTACCGTTTGCAATGTTTAAGTACCGTACCTCCCGTTATGGGAAGATTCATGCAAATGCTTATGTTCCAATGTTTTATAAGTTTTATATGTTTTACCCTTTTCTACAGTAAGCAAAAATAAAACCGGTGATGGACGGGCAGCCCGCGGACGGTCTGCATTTTACTAAGGGGGAATGTGGCGCCCTGGACAAGCCAGGACGTCACAAGTACTACAACAACACACCCCACACCCCGGCTAGGCACACCGAAGTCAAACACAAATCTTTGTTGCCTCCCTCCAGGGGCTGATGTCCACACCAGGGGGTGGGCCATGCGGTTGGCCCCGCCCACCGAGGAGGTCACAGTCCTGGAGGTGGGAAAAGGAGGCAGATCAGTTTTAGGAAGTGAAGTGGCAGTAGAGGAGACTGAAGGCGTCCGGGTGTGTGGCCCGGACGGAACAGCAAGGTTGGCAGACGGTGGTGACCGTCTGCAGGAGAGGCTGATTGGAGTGAACCGTAAGGACCGGGGACGGGCGGTGGCCCGACGATACCGGATCGGGGAGCAAAGAGAAGCCAGCACCATTCGGCAGGGCTTACGGACCCCGACCAGGCTAGGAGTCGCCGTAAAACTGGTCAAATCTGTTAGCGAAGGGAACCTCCGGGGTTTCCCAGCAGTCAAGACCCGATTGAAGGCAACAGCTCACACCGCAAAGGGAAACACAGTCACTGCCAAGGCTACAGTTCCCAGGGCCAGAGCCTGCGGGCAAAAGGGGCTCCCTCAGCATCCATCCAAGCTGGGGAGCGGGTTACCGGTGGGAAGCCATTGGAACCGTAAACACAACACAGGTGCAGGGAAAGGCAGTCACCATCAGCCTACCGGGAGAGCTACCGCAGCCGTCTGTGGGACCCGTCCATCCAGCCGTTTGTTTTACCGGAGACTTTGCATTCATCATTGGCTGAGTGAGTACCACCGTGCCGTGCGGCACAGCGCTGCCCCCGCGACCCTGCACCTCACCAGGCCCCGTAACCCGCCTGCCATCCCTAACCCTCACCGGGCCCCGGGACAACCAACCCCCCTACCCACAGAGGGGAAAACCAACAGCCAAGCTGCTCCCTGTCATCGCTCCCGAGATCCCCGTCCAGAGCAGCGGTGGTGTCACAACCTTACCACAACCGTGGGTGGCGTCACGGACAATATCCCTAAACCAAACCACCCCCTTTCACTCACGGGCGAGGAGCGCCGCTCGAGTCCCCGGGATCTGGCCCACCGCTCAAGCCACCACCGAGCAGCAGCAGCAGCCGGACCCGAGCAGTGGGTGAGCGCAGCGTCCCCTCCTCCACCCGCGACACTAATATATAAAGCTGAATGTGTGTATGTACAGTATGTATGTATGTATGTATGTGTGTATGTCTGGGATTGGCATCTACACCGTCGCAGCTACAGCCACAAAATTTTGCACACTCACACATCTGGACCCCGAGAGCATCATAGGTTATGTTGTGAGGCAAAATTTTAACCCCGCGCGTTCCAATTTACCAATCAATTTTGCCCCTATCTACATATTGGGGAAAAAGTGAAACGAAAAGTGTATCCGCACCGTCGCATTTACAATCACAAAATTTTGCACAGACACCTCATGTGACCCAGGGAACGTCGTAGACTATGTTTTGAACTGAAAATTTAACCCCGCACTTTACAGTTACTCGCCAAAAAACATGCCCCTATTAAAGTAAATGGAGCCTGGAACTACAGGTTATTAGTAGGAGCTGTGATTGGTTGCTATAGGAACAAAAGACATTCATAGTATAAGAAGCTTATACGTGAGGTAATAAGATGTTGGTGGGGAGATGGATAGAGAGAGACAGACAGAGATAGACAGAGAGACCAACAGAGACAGACAGAGAGACAGACAGGGAAAAAGACAGAGAGATAGAGACAGACAGGGAAAGAGACAGACAGAGACAAACGGTGAAAGGAGCTGTTAAAAAAGAGCACGTTATTAAAAAACATTCTGATCATACTTACAGGTCCCGCGACACTTCCTGCAGACTCTGTCTCTCGGCAGCTTCTGCTAACGCGTCCATCATTGCTGTTCCCCCCGGTAAGCACCTCTGGCTACAAGGACCTGCCGTGACCATGACGTCATATCCACGTGACCAGTCATGTGTGAATGTTTTATTACCTAATTGGCTACAGACTGATCATGTGAGTATGACGTGATCCTGGCGAGCTGTGATGAGAGTGTAATCGCATCACGGCGCACAATCTCCTGATGGCAGCGGGTCAGCTGCATGTATTTCCACAGCTGAGGCGCTACTGTCGGGAGAGTGGGGTGATGCACTGCGAGACGCAAGTGCAATCATCCCGTCACAGTCAGCCTGCTGCATCGCTCTGTCCAGAACAATGTAGCAGACGTGACATGGCTCTGTGCTCACTGTGCATAGCTGGTCTGTGCACAGTGATGAAACAGAGTTGACTTTGCTGTCCCTGTGGATTACGTCGGACTAGGTTTCCCATTGTTTTCTTTTTCTTTGTTTTTCTACTTTACTGTTTATCCCCATTTAATAGGTGCTCCATGGACAATGCTACCAGGTGTGTATCTTGTCAGATGTATCCATGTCTTGAGCAGCCGTTCGAGGATGAATATGTCTGCACTCGATGCCAGCATGTTGCATATTTGGAAGCCCAGGTAACTGATCTAAATAAGCAGCTTGCAACACTCAGGGGCACTGCAAACCTGGAGAGGAGTTTAGAGCTCACTGAGCTTTCTCTGGCTGGGGCCAGTGATATGGAGGAGGGTGGAGGTGGGGAATATCAGGACCCAGAGGTAGGTAGCTGGGTAACAGTTAGAAGAAGAGGTAGGGGGAAAAGTGTCAGGGAGCCTAGTCCTGATCTGGCACAACCTAGTAAATATGCCTGTTTGGCTGATATTAGGAATGAAGGGCCAGGACTAGGGTCACTACAGCAGGACGTTGCTCCTAGCAACCAGGAAAATGACTGCTGTAGGAAGGAGGGAAATAGGAGTGCAGAAAAGCCCAGACAGATGTTGGTGGTAGGGGACTCTATAATTAGGCGGACAGACAGGGTCATCTGTCACCGAGACCATGAATGCCGAACAGTGTGTTGCCTGCTGGGTGCTCGGGTTCAGCATATTGCGGATCAGATAGACAGATTGCTGTGTGGGGCTGGGGAAAACCCAGCAGTCATGGTGCACGTTGGTACTAATGACAAAGTTAGAGGCAGGTGGAAGGTCCTTAAAAATGATTACCGGGAACTAGGAGAGAAGCTGAAGTCCAGGACCTCCAAGGTGGTGTTTTCAGGAATACTACCGGTGCCACAAGTGTCACTAGAAAGACAGCGGGAGCTTAGGGAGATAAATACATGGCTTAGAAATTGGTGCAGGAAGGAAGGGTTCGAGCTCATGGAGAACTAGGACGGCTTCTCAGTCGGCTACAGGCTCTATGGTAGGGACGTGTCGGGGGACGAAGCACATCACGCGAAACACGTGTTGGGACGCCGGTCCCCACGTGTATACCCGAATCGAACTTGGTGACCTGCCAGCTTGGTAAGCCATCTTGCCTCTGTTACGCCATGCATTGAGACCTTTCTTACCTCTTTGCTGGAAACTTCTGCACTTGCATCGGGGCAATCAGCTGCCTATCTAGGCACTTGATATAACTGAATAGGATAACTGAAGTGAGCACTAATATATATATATGAGTGCAAGCCAAAAATACATACTATATATAAGAATAAGGCTGCACATCAAACTTAGATAATGGTATAATGCCTCAAGCATATGGAAAAATATTGGAATATACAATGAAAAATGCTACTTGCTAATTTGAACATGTGAATAATGAATTGCATACCTGCTATGAATATTAGGAAAAAGGAGATATTTAGCAATCGCATTGATCAATGTAACTGAGCCCCAAAACCTCGTCAAGGTATATCTCTATATTGGGGTCCCTAGCTCTGTGACCCTAACTGTGTGTCATCTCATTGCAATTAAAAACTGCTATGGGTGGAGAGGGGTAACTAAGGACTTTCTTATATAGGAGATGGAAAAAACATGGCCGAAAGGGGCGGAGCTGTGTTCACATTCAGAAAAAAAAAAAACTACATATAACTGAATAGGATAACTGAAGTGAGCACTAATATATATATATGAGTGCAAGCCAAAAATACATACTATATATAAGAATAAGGCTGCACATCAAACTTAGATAATGGTATAATGCCTCAAGCATATGGAAAAATATTGGAATATACAATGAAAAATGCTACTTGCTAATTTGAACATGTGAATAATGAATTGCATACCTGCTATGAATATTAGGAAAAAGGAGATATTTAGCAATCGCATTGATCAATGTAACTGAGCCCCAAAACCTCGTCAAGGTATATCTCTATATTGGGGTCCCTAGCTCTGTGACCCTAACTGTGTGTCATCTCATTGCAATTAAAAACTGCTATGGGTGGAGAGGGGTAACTAAGGACTTTCTTATATAGGAGATGGAAAAAACATGGCCGAAAGGGGCGGAGCTGTGTTCACATTCAGAAAAAAAAACTACATATAACTGAATAGGATAACTGAAGTGAGCACTAATATATATATATGAGTGCAAGCCAAAAAATTTTTGAGCCGAGGTTTTGGGGCTCAGTTACATTGATCAATGCGATTGCTAAATATCTCCTTTTTCCTAATATTCATAGCAGGTATGCAATTCATTATTCACATGTTCAAATTAGCAAGTAGCATTTTTCATTGTATATTCCAATATTTTTCCATATGCTTGAGGCATTATACCATTATCTAAGTTTGATGTGCAGCCTTATTCTTATATATAGTATGTATTTTTGGCTTGCACTCATATATATATATTAGTGCTCACTTCAGTTATCCTATTCAGTTATATGTAGTTTTTTTTTTTTTCTGAATGTGAACACAGCTCCGCCCCTTTCGGCCATGTTTTTTCCATCTCCTATATAAGAAAGTCCTTAGTTACCCCTCTCCACCCATAGCAGTTTTTAATTGCAATGAGATGACACACAGTTAGGGTCACAGAGCTAGGGACCCCAATATAGAGATATACCTTGACGAGGTTTTGGGGCTCAGTTACATTGATCAATGCGATTGCTAAATATCTCCTTTTTCCTAATATTCATAGCAGGTATGCAATTCATTATTCACATGTTCAAATTAGCAAGTAGCATTTTTCATTGTATATTCCAATATTTTTCCATATGCTTGAGGCATTATACCATTATCTAAGTTTGATGTGCAGCCTTATTCTTATATATAGTATGTATTTTTGGCTTGCACTCATATATATATATTAGTGCTCACTTCAGTTATCCTATTCAGTTATATGTAGTTTTTTTTTTCTGAATGTGAACACAGCTCCGCCCCTTTCGGCCATGTTTTTTCCATCTCCTATATAAGAAAGTCCTTAGTTACCCCTCTCCACCCATAGCAGTTTTTAATTGCAATGAGATGACACACAGTTAGGGTCACAGAGCTAGGGACCCCAATATAGAGATATACCTTGACGAGGTTTTGGGGCTCAGTTACATTGATCAATGCGATTGCTAAATATCTCCTTTTTCCTAATATTCATAGCAGGTATGCAATTCATTATTCACATGTTCAAATTAGCAAGTAGCATTTTTCATTGTATATTCCAATATTTTTCCATATGCTTGAGGCATTATACCATTATCTAAGTTTGATGTGCAGCCTTATTCTTATATATAGTATGTATTTTTGGCTTGCACTCATATATATATATTAGTGCTCACTTCAGTTATCCTATTCAGTTATATGTAGTTTTTTTTTTCTGAATGTGAACACAGCTCCGCCCCTTTCGGCCATGTTTTTTCCATCTCCTATATAAGAAAGTCCTTAGTTACCCCTCTCCACCCATAGCAGTTTTTAATTGCAATGAGATGACACACAGTTAGGGTCACAGAGCTAGGGACCCCAATATAGAGATATACCTTGACGAGGTTTTGGGGCTCAGTTACATTGATCAATGCGATTGCTAAATATCTCCTTTTTCCTAATATTCATAGCAGGTATGCAATTCATTATTCACATGTTCAAATTAGCAAGTAGCATTTTTCATTGTATATTCCAATATTTTTCCATATGCTTGAGGCATTATACCATTATCTAAGTTTGATGTGCAGCCTTATTCTTATATATAGTATGTATTTTTGGCTTGCACTCATATATATATATCAGTGCTCACTTCAGTTATCCTATTCAGTTATATGTAGTTTTTTTTTTTTCTGAATGTGAACACAGCTCCGCCCCTTTCGGCCATGTTTTTTCCATCTCCTATATAAGAAAGTCCTTAGTTACCCCTCTCCACCCATAGCAGTTTTTAATTGCAATGAGATGACACACAGTTAGGGTCACAGAGCTAGGGACCCCAATATAGAGATATACCTTGACGAGGTTTTGGGGCTCAGTTACATTGATCAATGCGATTGCTAAATATCTCCTTTTTCCTAATATTCATAGCAGGTATGCAATTCATTATTCACATGTTCAAATTAGCAAGTAGCATTTTTCATTGTATATTCCAATATTTTTCCATATGCTTGAGGCATTATACCATTATCTAAGTTTGATGTGCAGCCTTATTCTTATATATAGTATGTATTTTTGGCTTGCACTCATATATATATATTAGTGCTCACTTCAGTTATCCTATTCAGTGACAGCGGGTAACCTCAGTGACAGCAGCTGATCGCGCGGCTGTCTTCATTAGCTGTGTGGAGGTGACCGGAGCGGCTGTGTCTGCTGCAGCTCCGGTCACCTCCATGCAGCTGCGGTGGAAGCGACGCTGGATCATCCTGGATTACGCCGGACAAGGAGGGCTTTTTGGGGCTGATTAAAGTGGATAACCAGGGTATATGTTTGTGTTTTCATTTCTAATAAAGGATTTTTCGGGTGTGTGTGTTTATTTACTGTAACTTACAGATTAATCATGGAAGGTGTCTCATAGACGCCTGACATGATTAATCTAGGACTTATTGGCAGCTATGGGCTGCCAATAACTCCTTATTACCTCGATTTGCCAACGCACCAGGGCAAATCGGGAAGAGCCGGGTACAGTCCCAGATCTGTCGCATATAATGTATGCGGCAATTCTGGGCGGCTGTTGGCCGATATTGTTAGGCTGGGGGGCTCCCCATAACGTGGAGCTCCCCATCCTGAGAATACCAGCCTTCAGCCGTATGGCTTTATCTGGCTGGTATTAAAATTGGGGGGGACCGCACGCCGTTTTTTTTAATTATTTAATTATTTATTTCAATGCACAGTATAGACACGCCCACCGGCTGCTGTGATTGGGTGCAATGTGACACCTGTCACTCAGCGTGGGGGGCGTGTCTCACTGTAACCAATCATAGGCGCCGGTGGGCGGGGTAAGCAGGGAATACGAGATTGTTTAATGGGCGGCCGGCTTTTTCAAAACAGTAAAAGCCGCCAGAGCAGTGTGAATGCCGTGCAGCGCCGGGGATCGGGGATCGGTGAGTATATGAGAGAGGGGGATAGACTGACATGGACAGAGAGTGAGGGACAGAGATAGTGACGGACTGACAGAGATTAGTTAATGACTAGTGATGAGCGAGTACTAAAAAGCTCGGGTGCTCGAAGCTCGGGCCGAGCCTCCCAAGATACTCGTGTACTCGGCCCGAGCAACGAGCCCAATGTTATCCTATGGGAGACCCGAGTATTTTTGTGAAATGACCTCCCGGCAGCATGGAGAAACCCTAAAAATGGCACAAAAGTCTCAGAAGAGTGCTCAAATGACATGGCAACAGCATGGGGAAGACCCCTTGAAGCATTTATCACTCAAAAGTCACAGCTGTGAACAATTTTGTCCGCGTTTTACGCCATTTTTACGGACTCACCAGAAAACCTTCCAAAATGACCCCAAAATGATTTTTCATGGCGGAAATGTTAAGGGCACATACCCAATAGTGAGATAGATCTGGTGTATGTTACTTTTTGAGATTAATACATGAAAGATTTTACGTGAAAACATTGTGTGGCACTCCGATGTCCCTGAGAAGAGACGTACATGAAGGCCTCTTGAGTCTAATGTGCCCATTTTGAGGAAGTGAGTCTTTGTAGTATTTTCCTTTGCCAGGGCAGTCCAAAATTGTGAGGTTCACCAATGCCCCTGCATACAGACGTGCATGAGGGCCTCAAAACATTAAGTGTCCATTGTCAGGAAGTGGGTGTATTATAGTATAGCCCTTAGGCAGGGCAGCCAAAAATTGGGAGGCTCCACATTGTCCCTGGATAGAGACGTGCATGATGGCCTTTAAACCTGAAGTGCCCATTGTAAGGAAGTGGGTCTATTTCAGTATAGCCCTTTGCCAGGGCAGCCAAAAATTGGGAGGCTCCACGTTGTCCCTGGGTAGAGACGTGCATGATGGCCTCAAAACATTAAGTGTCCATTTTAAGGAAGTGGGTGTATTTCAGTATAGCCCTTAGGCAGGGCAGCCAAAAATTGGGAGGCTCCACATTGTCCCTGGGTAGAGACGTGCATGAGGGCCTCAAAACATTAAGTGTCCATTTTAAGGAAGTGGGTGTATTTCAGTATAGCCCTTTGCCAGGGCAGCCAAAAATTGGGAGGCTCCACATTGTCCCTGGGTAGAGACGTGCATGATGGCCTCAAAACATTAAGTGTCCATTTTAAGGAAGTGGGTGTATTTCAGTATAGCCCTTGGGCAGGGCAGCCAAAAATTGGGAGGCTCCACATTGTCCCTGGGTAGAGACGTGCATGAGGGCCTCAAAACATTAAGTGTCCATTTTAAGGAAGTGGGTCTATTTCAGTATAGCCCTTTGCCAGGGCAGCCAAAAATTGGGAGGCTCCACATTGTCCCTGGATAGAGCCGTGCATTATGGCCTGTAAACCTGAAGTGCCCATTGTAAGGAAGTGGGTCTATTTCAGTATAGCCCTTTGCCAGGGCAGCCAAAAATTGGGAGGCTCCACGTTGTCCCTGGGTAGAGACGTGCATGATGGCCTCAAAACATTAAGTGTCCATTTTAAGGAAGTGGGTGTATTTCAGTATAGCCCTTAGGCAGGGCAGCCAAAAATTGGGAGGCTCCACATTGTCCCTGGGTAGAGACGTGCATGAGGGCCTCAAAACATTAAGTGTCCATTTTAAGGAAGTGGGTGTATTTCAGTATAGCCCTTTGCCAGGGCAGCCAAAAATTGGGAGGCTCCACATTGTCCCTGGGTAGAGACGTGCATGATGGCCTCAAAACATTAAGTGTCCATTTTAAGGAAGTGGGTGTATTTCAGTATAGCCCTTAGGCAGGGCAGCCAAAAATTGGGAGGCTCCACATTGTCCCTGGGTAGAGACGTGCATGAGGGCCTCAAAACATTAAGTGTCCATTTTAAGGAAGTGGGTCTATTTCAGTATAGCCCTTAGGCAGGGCAGCCAAAAATTGGGAGGCTCCACATTGTCCCTGGGTAGAGACGTGCATGAGGGCCTCAAAACATTAAGTGTCCATTTTAAGGAAGTGGGTGTATTTCAGTATAGCCCTTAGGCAGGGCAGCCAAAAATTGGGAGGCTCCACGTTGTCCCTGGGTAGAGACGTGCATGAGGGCCTCAAAACATTGTTCCCATTGCAAAGGAGCGGGTCTCCTGTCGTTGTAATGTCCATTCTGCAAAGAATGGGCGAAAAAATTTACCACTGGGGGTATACCTGAAACAAAGACCTAACTATTGTAACGGTCATCATGATGGCGCATGAGGAGAAGGAGGAGCAGTCCAGCGATTATCCAAAGTCGAGAAGTGTACCCATGGGTGAGTGGAGGTACATGGCAAACTTTAAATTCCGCTCTCATTTGCTGGTGGTGTGGTGAAGTCTGGCCCAATCCAACCCTTGTTCATCTTTATCAGAGTCAGCCTGTCAGCATTTTCAGTTGACAGGCGGGTGCGTTTATCTGTAATGATTCCACCTGCGGCACTAAAAACACGCTCTGACAAAACGCTAGCAGCAGGGCAGGCCAGGACTTCCAAGGCGTAGAGAGCCAATTCATGCCACGTGTCCAGCTTGGATACCCAATAATTGTAAGGCACAGAGGAATGTCGGAGTACAGTTGTTCGATCTGCAAGGTACTCCTTCAGCATCTGGGCAAACTTAGGATTTCTTGTGGCACTACCCCGCACCTCAGGGGCTGTGGTACGTGAGGGGCTGAGAAAACTGTCCCACATCTTAAAGACTGTTCCCCTACCTCTGGCGGATTGGACTTGTGCCTCTCTCGGCTGTACGCCTCGGTTGTCCACTGATTCCTGACCTATGCCGCTAGCGTTTTGTGAGGGGAATGCTTTGCCTACTTCCGTGAGTATGGCCTTCCGAAACTGCTGCATTTTGGTTGACCTCTCCTCCACGGGAATAAGAGACAAAAAGTTCGCCTTGTAGCGTGGGTCTAACAGTGTTACCAACCAGTAATGATTGTCGGCCAAGATGTTCTTAACGCGAGGGTCACGAGACAGGCAGCTTACCATAAAGTCAGCCATGTGCGCCAGACTCTTAACAGCCAGGACTTCAGTAGCCTGACCAACAAGATGACTGAACATGCTGTCCTCCTCCTCCTCCTCCTCCTCCTCCTCCTCCTCCTCCTCATCTACCCTGTCCTCTGGCCAGCCACGCTGAATCGAGGATATGACTGGTGTGCATGTCATATCCTCAATTTGGCCGGAGAGTTGCTCCATGTCTTCATCCTCCTCCTTGTCATAGTCCTCCACTGCACGTTGTGATGAGACGAGGCTGGGCTGTGTGTTATCACCCACACCCACTACTGTTTCTTGCTGCAACTCATCGCGCTCCGCCTGCAATGCATCATGTTTGTTTTTCAGCAGGGACCGTTTTAGAAGGCAGAGTAGCGGTATGGTGACGCTAATAATGGCGTCATCACCACTCACCATCTTGGTGGAGTCCTCAAAGTTTTGGAGGATGGTACATAGGTCTGACATCCATCTCCACTCCTCAGGTGTTATGTGTGGAGTTTGACCCATTTCCCGACGGCTTAGGTGATGCAGGTACTCAACAACTGCCCTCTTCTGCTCACATATCCTGACCAACATGTGCAGAGTTGAATTCCAACGCGTGGGGACATCACACACCAGTCTGTGAGCCGGAAGATGCAAACGGCGCTGAAAGCCGGCAAGGCCGGCTGAAGCAGTAGGTGACTTTCGAAAATGTGCAGACAGGCGGCGAACTTTTACCAGCAGATCAGACAGCTCTGGGTATGACTTTATAAACCGCTGAACCACGAGGTTGAGCACATGGGCCACGCATGGAACATGTGTCAGCTGGCCTCGCCTCAAAGCCGCCACCAGGTTCCGGCCATTGTCACAAACGACCTTTCCTGGCTTTAGGTTCAGAGGTGTGAGCCAGTGATCTTCCTGCTGTTTCAGAGCTGTCCACAGCTCTTCTGCATTGTGGGGATTGTCACCTATGCAGATTAGCTTCAGCACAGCCTGTTGCCGCTTCGCCGAGGCAGTGCTGCAGTGCTTCCAGCTTGTGACTGGTGTGGAGGGCACAGTGGATGAGGATGCGCAGGAGGAGGAGGAGGCTGAAGAGCATGACATTCCGGAGCTGTAGAGTGTGGGTGAAACACTGACTGAGGTAGGGCCTGCAAACCTTGGTGTGGGAAGGACGTGTTCCGTCCCTCGCTCAGACTGGGTCCCAGCTTCCACAATATTAACCCAGTGTGCCGTCAACGAGATGTAGCGGCCTTGCCCACAAGCACTTGTCCACGTGTCTGTGGTTAGGTGGACCTTGGGTGAAACAGCGTTGTTCAGGGCACGTGTGATGTTTTGTGACACGTGGTTATGCAACGCGGGGACGGCACACCGGGAGAAATAGTGGCGGCTGGGGACCGAGTAACGTGGGACAGCTGCCGCCATCAGGTCACGGAATGCTTCTGTCTCCACCAGCCTAAAAGGCAACATTTCCAGCGCAAGCAGTCGCGAAATGTTAGCATTTAGAACTGTGGCATGTGGGGTGTTGGCAGTGTATTTGCGCCTGCGTTCAAAGGTTTGCTGAATGGATAACTGAACGCTGCGCTGGGACAAGGACGTGCTTGATGATGGTGTTCTTTCTGCGTAGGCAACTGCAGGTGCAGGAGTGGAGGAGGCTTGTTCGCAGGCAGCATGGACAGAGGATTGGCTCGCATGCACAACCAGCGAAGACGTAGCAGTGACATCAGCAAGCACTGCTCCTCGACTCTGTTGTACTTCCCACAAAGTCGGGTGCTTGGCTGACATGTGCCTGATCATGCTGGTGGTGGTCAGGCTGCTAGTTTTGGTACCCCTGCTGATGCTGGCACGGCAGGTGTTGCAAATGGCCTTTTTTGAATCATCTGGATCCAACTTAAAAAACTGCCAGACTCGTGAAGACCTAACATTTGTACAGGCACCTTGTGTCGTCGTGTTGTTCCGGGGAACGGTTGCCTGACTTCTGCCTGGGGCCACCACCCTGCTTCTTACTGCCTGTTGTGATGCTACGCCTCCCTCCCCCTGTGCACTGCTGTCCTCGCTCTGCATATCCTCCTGCCAGGTTGGGTCAGTTACTGGATCATCCACCACGTCGTCTTCCTCTTCCGCACCCTGCTCCTCCTCCTGACTTGCTGACAATTGTGTCTCATCATCGTCCACCACTTGTTGAGACACGTTGCCAACTTCGTGAGAACGTGGCTGCTCAAATATTTGGCCATCTGTACAGACGATCTCCTCATGACCCACTTCAATATGAGCTGGCGAGAGGCCAGAATGTGTGAATGGAAACGTGAACAGCTCTTCCGAGTGTCCAAGTGTGGGATCATTAATGTCCGAGGAGGACGTGTACTCAGCCTGGTGGTAGGAAGGAGGATCAGGTTCAGAAATGTGCGGTGCAGTATCACGGCTACTGACACTTGACCGTGTGGAAGACAGAGTGTTTGTGGTGGTGCCAATCTGACTGGAAGCATTATCCGCTATCCAACTAACAACCTGTTGACACTGGTCTTGGTTCAAGAGCGGTGTACTGCTGCGGTCCCCAAGAATTTGGGACAGGACGTGCGAGCGACTAGATGTGGCCCTTTGTTGTGGCGAAATTAGAGCTTGCCCACGACCTCGGCCTCTGCCTGCACCACCATCACGTCCACTTCCTTGTTCCTTGCCAATGCCCTTGCGCATTTTGCAATGCTGTGCACTGCTGACGTGTATATTCACTACTTGTGCGTTATATCAAAGTTTCTGGAAATTGCACACAAGTGCACCTGTACGCTGCCACCGACAGGCACACACGTGCGGTTTTTAAATGCAAGCACGGACGCACTAAGAACCTAACACAGGTTTTAGGAGCAAAAATTAAGAACTCTGACACTATCAGCCACTGCTGACTGACGTGTATTATACACTACACTTGTGCGTTATATAATAGTTTGGTAAAAACGCACACCAGTGCACCTGTACGCTGCCACCAACAGGCACACACGTGCGGTTTTAAAAACCAAGCACGGACGCAATAATAACCTAACACAGGTTTTAGGAGCAAAAATTAAGAACTCTGACACTATCAGCCACTGCTGACTGACGTGTATTATACACTACACTTGTGCGTTATATAATAGTTTGGTAAAAACGCACACCAGTGCACCTGTACGCTGCCACCAACAGGCACACACGTGCGGTTTTAAAAACCAAGCACGGACGCAATAATAACCTAACACAGGTTTTAGGAGCAAAAATTAAGAACTCTGACACTATCAGCCACTGCTGACTGACGTGTATTATACACTACACTTGTGCGTTATATAATAGTTTGGTAAAAACGCACACCAGTGCACCTGTACGCTGCCACCAACAGGCACACACGTGCGGTTTTAAAAACCAAGCACGGACGCAATAATAACCTAACAGGTTTTTTTGGGGAGCGACAATTACAGTACAGACAAGTCAGACACTATCTGGACTGTTTTACACTGTGTACACCAGCCCCAGATATGAAGGCTGGTATACGGTCACCACTACCCTGCCTGCCTGCCTGCCTGTATACTGCTACAATAGTCCTGACAAGGACTCTTTTGGTCACTAGCCTGTATTCAGACCTGGCTATACCCTGCCTGTATATAGCAACAATAGTCCTGAGAAGGACTCTGCTACTGTACGCCGACCTGGCTATACCCTGCCAGCCTGTATACAACTAGAATAGTCCTGAGAAGGACTTTTGGTCACACTGTTTGCAGCCCTGCAACTGAAAAAGCTATAAAGGGCCGCAAAGCTTTCCCTGAATCAGCGACACTCTCCCTACACTCACTGTCAGAATAGCTGTGAGCAGAGCACAGCGCGCCGGCCTATATAAAGGCTCGGTGACGCTGTGCAGGCCGGCCAATCACTGCAATTCCACAACTAACAGGGCTGTGGCATTGCAGTGGTCTGCCAGCCAATCCCTGCATGAGGGCTGGCTCTCAAAAGAGCGCCAACATGCAGAAATGAAGACCACGAGTAAAGCACGAGTATCGCGAGATTACTCGGTCCCCGCCGAGCAGCCCGAGTACAGTGATACTCGTGCGAGTACCGAGTAGTGACAAGCATGCTCGCTCATCACTATTAATGACAGACATTGTGAGGCGCTTCAGAACGCAGCTTTTCAGCTGCGCTCTGAAGCAGACCTTTTTTAAGCTGCGGTGCAGAGCGCACACCTGCGCACATAGCATCAGACACCAAAATCGTATGAGGGATGTCACACGTTACAATTCACTAGTTTCGTACAACAAAACGTCCAATGTATGAGGAATAAACGACGTGTATGCGATCACCGTATTTTCGTTCAATCTTGATCTCATGTAGGTTTCACATGCAAATACGTCACGAACGATGCCGGATGTGCGTCACTTACAACTTGACCCCGACGACGGATTGAAAGATCTATTGAAGTGTGTAAAGCAGGCTTGACAGGTGCATCATAGATCCACCAATGTCTGCTTACTACTTAAATCAAGCTGTCAAATACTGAGAACGCGATTTAAATAGTTGTAGCGGGGACCGCGCCATTCCCTGGATCACCATTGGCAGCCCTGTGACTCAATAAAGGGGTGCGAATGGGTGCCATGGTAGTGCGGGGTCAGCTGATGACCCTTGAGGCTGGCATGATGTACTTCCTGTGAGAGCTGACAGAGTGTCGGTTTTCACAGAAACACTGCATTTCTGCTGATCAGAACGATGCTGCTCTGATCAGCAGAAATGAACGAGTAGTCAGACTGTGCAGTGATAAAGTCCCTTAAGGAGACTAGTAAAATAAATAAAAAATGTAAAAGAAAAAGTTTTTAAAAAAATATGAAAAAATAAAAAACCTAACAGTTCAAATTACCTCCATTTGCCCTGTTGAAATTAAAATAATTAAAAAAATTAAGAATATACACATATTCGGTATTACCGCATTCAGAAATGTCCAATGTAACAACATATAAAATCAATTAAACTGATTGGTACACGTCGTGGTAAGAAAAAAATTACAAGTGACAAAATTATGTTTTTCATCACCACAATTTTTTTTTAAAGTGCAACAACAGGCAAAAAAAACATATCATCTGCACAAAAATTGTATCATTAAAAATTCCTTAAAAAGCTGTCACTGAGCACGAGATCATAAAAAATGGGTCTCGGAAAATGACGCTAAGAGCATTTTTCTTTTTTTGGACAAACTTCTAAATCTTTTTTAACCCCTTAGATAAAAGTATACATGTTTGGCATCTGCAGTAGTATAGTATAGTGTATACGTTACAGTGCCTACAAGTAGTATTCAACCCCCTGCAGATTTAGCAGGTTTGATAAGATGCAAATAAGTTAGAGCCTGCAAACTTCAAACAAGAGCAGGATTTATTAGCAGATGCATAAATCTTACAAACCAACAAGTTATGTTGCTCAGTTAAATTTTAATAAATTTTCAACATAAAAGTGTGGGTCAATTATTATTCAACCCCTAGGTTTAATATTTTGTGGAATAACCCTTGTTTGCAATTACAGCTAATAATCGTCTTTTATAAGACCTGATCAGGCCGGCACAGGTCTCTGGAGTTATCTTGGCCCACTCCTCCATGCAGATCTTCTCCAAGTTATCTAGGTTCTTTGGGTGTCTCATGTGGACTTTAATCTTGAACTTCTTCCACAAGTTTTCAATTGGGTTAAGGTCAGGAGACTGACTAGGCCACTGCAACACCTTGATTTTTTCCCTCTTGAACCAGGCCTTGGTTTTCTTGGCTGTGTGCTTTGGGTCGTTGTCTTGTTGGAAGATGAAATGACGACCCATCTTAAGATCCTTGATGGAGGAGCGGAGGTTCTTGGCCAAAATCTCCAGGTAGGCCGTGCTATCCATCTTCCCATGGATGTGGACCAGATGGCCAGGCCCCTTGGCTAAGAAACAGCCCCACAGCATGATGCTGCCACCACCATGCTTGACTGTAGGGATGGTATTCTTGGGGTCGTATGCAGTGCCATCCAGTCTCCAAACATCACGTGTGTGGTTGGCACCAAAGATCTCGATCTTGGTCTCATCAGACCAGAGAACCTTGAACCAGTCTGTCTCAGAGTCCTCCAAGTGATCATGAGCAAACTGTAGACGAGCCTTGACATGACGCTTTGAAAGTAAAGGTACCTTACGGGCTCGTCTGGAACGGAGACCATTGCGGTGGAGTACGTTACTTATGGTATTGACTGAAACCAATGTCCCCACTGCCATTAGATCTTCACGGAGCTCCTTCCTTGTTGTCCTTGGGTTAGCCTTGACTCTTCGGACAAGCCTGGCCTCGACACGGGTGGAAACCTTCAAAGGCTGTCCAGGCCGTGGAAGGCTAACAGTAGTTCCATAAGCCTTCCACTTCCGGATGATGCTCCCAACAGTGGAGACAGGTAGGGCCAACTCCTTGGAAAGGGTTTTGTACCCCTTGCCAGCCTTGTGACCCTCCACGATCTTGTCTCTGATGGCCTTGGAATGCTCCTTTGTCTTTCCCATGTTGACCAAGTATGAGTGCTGTTCACAAGTTTGGGGAGGGTCTTAATTAGTCAGAAAAGGCTGGAAAAAAGAGATAATTAATCAAAACATGTGAAGCTCATTGTTCTTTGTGCCTGAAATACTTCTTAATACTTTAGGGGAACCAAACAAAATTCTTGTGGTTTGAGGGGTTGAATAATAAATGACCCTCTGAATAAACTTTTCACAATTTAAAAAAAAATTAAAAAAAGAAATAACATTCTTTTTTGCTGCAGTGCATTTCACACTTCCAGGCTGATCTACAGTCCAAATTCCACAATGCCAAGTTAATTCCGAATGTGTAAACCTGCTAAATCTGCAGGGGGTTGAATACTACTTGTAGGCACTGTATATGTGTGTGTATATAACAATACACTGTATGTGTGTGTATATACATATATACAGTTAGGTTCAGAAATATTTGGACAGTGACACAATTTTCGCGAGTTGGGTTCTGCATGCCACCACATTGGATTTGAAATGAAATCTCTACAACAGAATTCAAGTGCAGATTGTAACGTTTAATTTGAAGGTTTGAACAAAAATATCTGATAGAAATTGTAGGAATTGTACACATTTCTTTACAAACACTCCACATTTTAGGAGGTCAAAAGTAATTGGACAAATAAACCAAACCCAAACAAAATATTTTTATTTTCAATATTTTGTTGCGAATCCTTTGGAGGCAATCACTGCCTTAAGTCTGATACCCATGGACATCACCAAACGCTGGGTTTCCTCCTTCTTAATTCTTTGCCAGGCCTTTACAGCTGCAGCCTTCAGGTCTTGCTTGTTTGTGGGTCTTTCCGTCTTAAGTCTGGATTTGAGCAAGTGAAATCCATGCTCAATTGGGTTAAGATCTGGTGATTGACTTGGCCATTGCAGAATGTTCCACTTTTTTGCACTCATGAACTCCTGGGTAGCTTTGGCTGTATGCTTGGGGTCATTGTCCATCTGTACTATGAAGCGCCGTCCGATCAACTTTGCGGCATTTGGCTGAATCTGGGCTGAAAGTGTATCCCGGTACACTTCAGAATTCATCCGGCTACTCTTGTCTGCTGTTATGTCATCAATAAACACAAGTGACCCAGTGCCATTGAAAGCCATGCATGCCCATGCCATCACGTTGCCTCCACCATGTTTTACAGAGGATGTGGTGTGCCTTGGATCATGTGCCGTTCCCTTTCTTCTCCAAACTTTTTTCTTCCCATCATTCTGGTACAGGTTGATCTTGGTCTCATCTGTCCATAGAATACTTTTCCAGAACTGAGCTGGCTTCATGAGGTGTTTTTCAGCAAACTTAACTCTGGCCTGTCTATTTTTGGAATTGATGAATGGTTTGCATCTAGATGTGAACCTTTGTATTTACTTTCATGGAGTCTTCTGTTTACAGTTGACTTAGAGACAGATACACCTACTTCACTGAGAGTGTTCTGGACTTCAGTTGATGTTGTGAACGGGTCCTTCTTCACCAAAGAAAGTATGCGGCGATCATCCACCACTGTTGCCATCCGTGGACGCCCAGGCCTTTTTGAGTTCCCAAGCTCACCAGTCAATTCCTTTTTTCTCAGAATGTACCCGACTGTTGATTTTGCTACTCCAAGCATGTCTGCTATCTCTCTGATGGATTTTTTCTTTTTTTTCAGCCTCAGGATGTTCTGCTTCACCTCAATTGAGAGTTCCTTAGACCGCATGTTGTCTGGTCACAGCAACAACTTCCAAATGCAAAACCACACACCTGTAATCAACCCCAGACCTTTTAACTACTTCATTGATTACAGGTTAACGAGGGAGACGCCTTCAGAGTTAATTGCAGCCCTTAGAGTCCCTTGTCCAATTACTTTTGGTCCCTTGAAAAAGAGGAGGCTATGCATTACAGAGCTATGATTCCTAAACCCTTTCTCTGATTTGGATGTGGAAACTCTCATATTGCAGCTGGGAGTGTGCACTTTCAGCCCATATTATATATATAATTGTATTTCTGAACATGTTTTTGTAAACAGCTAAAATAACAAAACTTGTGTCACTGTCCAAATATTTCTGGCCCTGACTGTATATATAAATAAATAAATATATATATATATATATATATATATATATATATATATATATATATATATATACACAATCCTTACCAAAAATTATGAAATCACCTGGCTCTGAGGATGTTCATTCAGTTGTTTGCTTTTGTTTAAAAAAATAAAAAAAGCAGATCACAGACATGGCACAAAGCTAAAGTCATTTCAAATGGCAACTTTCTAGCTTTAGGAAACACTAAAAAAAATTAATGAAAACATACCTTGTGTGCAGAATTATTAGGCAAATGAATATTTTGATCACATGATACTTTGTGCACATGTTGTCCTACTCCAAGCTGTATAGGCTTGAGAGCCAACTACCAATTAAGTAAATCAGGTGATGTGCATCTCTGTAATGAGGAGGGGTGTGGTGTAATGACATCAACACCCTATATAAGGTGTGCTTAATTATTAGGCAACTTCCTTTCCTTTAGCAAAATGGGTCAGAAGAGAGATTTGAGGGGCTCTGAAAAGTCCAAAATTATGAGATGTCTTGCAGAGGGATGCAGCAGTCTTGAAATTGCCAAACTTTTGAAGTGTGATCGTCAAACAATGAAGTGTTTTATGACAAATAGCCAACAGGGTCACAAGAAGCGTGTTGGGCAAAAAAGGCGCAAAAAAACTGCCCATGAATTGAGGAAAATCAAGCGTGAAGCTACCAAGATGCCATTTGCCACCAGTTTGGCCATATTTCAAAGCTGCAACGTTACTGGAGTATCAAAAAGCACAAGGTGTGCCATACTCAGGGACATGTTCAAGGTAAGGCTAAGTTCACACACTGCATTTTTTTGACGCTGCGTTTTTGGCTGCTAAAAACGCACAAAAACGCACCCGCGTCAACAAAACGCGGCAAAAAACCCATGCGTTTTTACTGCGATTTGGTGCGTTTTTGGCTGCGTTTTGCTGCGTTTTTGATCTCTGCGTTTTTCTGCGGTTTTCCAATGCATTGCATAGGGGGAAAACGCAGAAAACGCAGGAAAGAATTGACATGTCCATTTTTTTTTTTTTTAAGCTCAAAAACGCAGTTTAAAAAAACAGTTGTGTGCGGACAGCAAAATTGAAAACTCATAGACTTTGCTGGGGAAGCAAAGTCATGCAGTTTTGAAGCCAAAAACGCACCCAAAAAATGCGCAAAAACGCCGGGAAAAACGCACTGTGCGCACATAGCCTAAGGAAGGCTGAAAAACGACCACCTTTGAACAAGAAACATAAGATAAAACTTCAAGACTGGGCCAATAAATATCTTAAGTCTGATTTTTCAAAGATTTTATGGACTGATGAAATGAGAGTGACTCTTGATGGGCCAGATGGATGGGCCAGAGGCTGAAGCAGTAAAGGGCAGAGAGCTCCACTCCAACTCAGATGCCAGCAAGGTGGTGGTGGGGTACTGGTATGGGTTGGTATCATCAAAGATGAACTTGTGGGACCTTTTCGGGTTGTGGATGGAGTGAAGCTCAACTCCCAGACCTACTGACAGTTTCTGGATGACAACTTCTTCAAGCAGTGGTACAGGAAGAAGTCAGTTTTGCTAAAAGAAAAAGCATGATTTTCATGCAGGACAATGCTCCATCAAATACATCCAACTACTTCACAGCATGGCTGGCCAGTAAAGGTCTAAAAGATGAAAAAATAATGACATAGCCCCCTTGTTCACCTGATCTGAAACCCATAGAGAACCTGTGGTCCCTCATAAAATGTGAGATCTACAGGGAGGGAAAACAATACACCTCTCGGAACAGTGTATGGGAGGCCGTGCTGGCTGCTGCACGCAATGTTGATCGTAAACAGATCAAGCAACTGACAGAATCTATGGATGGTAGGCTGTTGAGTGTCATCATAAAGAAAGGTGGCTATATTGGTCACTAATTTTTTTGGCTTTTGTTTTCGCATGTCAGAAATGTTTATTTCTAAATTTTGTGCAGTTAGGCTATGTGCGCACTAGGCCGTTTTACCCGCGGATTTACCCGCGGATTTGCTGCGGAAATTTCTTGAGAAAAGTTTGAAATCTTTCTGCAGACATTTCCCAGCAAAACCTATGGGAACAAATAATAGCTGTGCGCACACTGCGGACTTTTCTCAAGAAAATTTCTTGAGAAAATTTTCTCAAGAAGCTTTCTTGAGAAAATGAGCATGTCCATTATTTTCCGCAGGTACCTGCGGAATACTCCCGGAATTTCACTCCATTCACTGTAATGTAGTCGCGAAATTCCAGGGGTATACCGCAGGTAGCAAATGATGTGCGGTATACCCTTGGTATAGCCGCGATTTACCTGCGGTAATGTTCATCACTGCCTGCGGTTTTGCAGGGAGTGATGTCATTATGACAGAAGAGGAAGCGGAGCAGAGTAAACACAGACGTCACAGTCCCTGGACGCCGCACAGAAGCACTTCCGTGTGACGTCCGGCGGTGCCCGTGCAGTCTGTGTCCCGCTCCGGCCCCGCCGCTGCCTGCCCTGCAGTGTGTCAGTGTCTGCCCGCAGTGTCAGCAGCTTGTCACCCTGCAGCGCAGGCAGACACTGACACACAGCAGCGCGTGCAGCCGCGGGAATGACGGGCGCTGCTGTCAGGAGGTGAGATGAGATCATTACCTGCTGTGATGATCTCCTGCCTCCTGTCGTCACCGCTGTCACTGCGGTCTATGCCTGTCTCGCAAGCGGCCCGAGACTGTCACTAGCGGTGACGTCACGGGCTCTCGCGATACTGCTGACAACGCGGTGGGCATAGAAGGCAGTGACAGCGCTGATGGCAGGACTACAGGAGATCATCACAGCAGGTAATGATCTCATCTATCCTCCTGACAGCAGCGCTCGTCATCCCCTGCAGTGACCTGGGCTATTGATGGTAGCTCAGGTCACTGCATTGCTCTCCCAGCCAATGGGGAACATTCTGTTCTTCATTGAATGGGACAGTGACTATGGTATGGATCGCCGTGGGACCCCCCCTTATTGGATTACGCCGGACGTGGAAATGATTGTTCTTTTCAATAAATTGGTGAAAGAGGGAATGTAGGGTGTGTTTTTTCAAATAAAACTTTTTTTGTTGTCTATTTTTTATTTCTTACTGACTGGGTTGGTGATGTCGGGTATCTGATAGCCGCGTGACATCACGAACCCCAGGGCTTGATGCCAGGTGACATTACACATCTGGCATCAACCCCATATATTACCTCGTTTGCCAACGCACCAGGGCACGGGATGAGTTGGGGCAAAGCACCAGGATTGGCACGTCTAATGGATGCGCCACTTCTGGGGCGGCTGCAGCCTGCTATTTTTAGACTGGGGAGTGTCCAATAACAGTGGACCTCCCTAGTCTGAGAATATCAGACCACAGCTGTCCGCTTTACCTTGGCTGGTGATCCAATTTGGGGGGACCCCACGTTTTTTGTTTTAAATTAATTATTTAATGTAAAATTACAGCGTGGGGTGCCCTCTGTTTTGGATTACCAGCCAAGGTGAAGCTGCCAGCTGTGGTCTGCAGGCTGCAGCCGTCTGCTTTACCCTAGCTGGCTACAAAAGATGAGGGGACCTCACGTGGTTTTTTTTTAATTATTTATTTTATGGCTAAATACAAGGCTAGGCACCCTTTAGTGCCACATGAAAGTCACTAAAGGGTGCCAGCTTAGAATATGCAGGGGGGTGGGACATTATATAGGTCTTTCTCATCTATCTATCTATTCATCTATCCCTCTATCCATTATCTGTCTATCGATTATCTATCTATTATCTATGTTATTTATTGCAGTAGTTACAGCATAAAAAAAACGCAGGGACCAACCTGCAGAAAAAACACGGCAAAACCGCGGTAAAACCGCGGCAAATCCACAGCAAAAACGCATGCGTTTTTCCCGCGGATTTGGTGCGTTTTTTTACCGCAGGTGCGGTAATCTTCAACTCACAGAAGTTTCTGAAGAAATTTTCTTGAGAAAAGTCACTTTTTTAGTGCGCACATAGCCTTATATTGGTTTACCTTGTGAAAATAAACAAGTGAGATGGGAATATATTTGGTTTTTATTAAGTTGCCTAATAATTCTGCACAGTAATAGTTACATGTACAAACAGATATCCTACTAAGATAGCAAAATCTAAAAAAAAAACAACCCCAACTTCCAAAAATATTAAGCTTTGATATTTATCTTTTGGGTTGATTGAGAACATAGTTGTTGATCAATAATAAAAAAAATCCTCTAAAATACAACTTGCCTAATAATTCTGCACACGGTTTAATGTGCTAGCCAGTAACGGTTACTTTTCAAGACCAAACGGGGAAAAATTATGGAATCACTCAATTATGAGAAAAAAAATTAGGGAATCATGAAAAACAAACAAACTAACACTCCAATACATCACTAGTAATTTGTTGCACCACCTTTGGCTTTTATAACAGCTTGCAGTCTCTGAGGCATGGACTTAATGAGTGACAAACAGTACTCTTCATCAGTCTGGCTCCAACTTTCTCTGACTGCTGTTGCAGGTTGGAGTCTTGTCATGGGCCATTTTCTTCAACTTCCACCAAAGATTTACAATTGTATTGAGATCTGGATTTTTTGCAGGCCATGTCATTGACCTTATGTGTCTTCTATCAAGGAATGTTTTCACAGTTTTTGCTCTATGGCAGGATGCATTATCATCTTGATAAATTATTTCATCATCCACAAACATCCTTTCAATTGATGGGATAAGAAAAGTGTCCAAAATTTCAATGTAAACTTGGGCATTTACTGAAGATGTAATGACAGCCATCTCCCCAGTGCCTTTACCTGACATGCAGCCCCATATCATCAATGACTGTGGAAATTTACATGTTCTCTTCAGGGAGTCATCTTTTTATTGTTTAGCGTTTCTGTATGTAAACACCATTTCCTTTAGGCAATTTCTAACAGTTCGGTCACAGACATTGACTTCAGTCTCCTCCCATTCGTTCCTCATTTGTTTTGTTGTGCATTTTCTGTTTTGGAGACATATTGCTTTAAGTTTCCTGTCGTGACGCTTTGATGTCTTCCTTGGTCTACAAGTATGTTTGCCTTTAACAACCTTCCCATGTTGTTTGTATTTGGTCCAGATTTTAGACACAGCTGACTGTGAACAACCAACATCTTTTGCAACATTGCGTGATGATTTACCCCCTTTTAAGAGTTTGATAATCCTCTCCTTTCTTTCAATTGACATCTCTCTTGTTGGAGCCATGATTCATGTCAGTCCACTTGGTGCAACAGCTCTCCAAGGTGTGATCACTCCTTTTTAGATGCAGACTAAAGAGCAGATCTTATTTGATACAGGTGATAGTTTTGGGAATGAAAATTTACAGGGTGATTCCATAATTTTTTCCTCATAATTGAATGATTTCATAATTTTTCCCCCTGTTTGGTCATGAAAAGTAACCGTTATTGGCTAGCACATTATGTTTTCATGATTTTTTTTGGTGTTTCTTAAAGCTAGAAACTTGCCATTTGAAATGGCTTTAGTTTTGTGTATGATAGAGCCAAAGGGTTCATCAGGAGGTTTTATTGATCCATGAGTTTAACATCAATATTCAATATGGATCCCAAAATCACCTCAGATAAAGTATGGTATGCCAAACCGGACCACTACAGCAATCGTTTAGGGGTCCAAGTAAGATGAGACAATAGAAACTGGCTAAACGCCATGATAGCCTCCGTCCCAAAAGATCCCCAAATGAGGACACCAGCGTGCACCATACTTTATCTGAGGTGATTTTGGGATCCATATTGAATATTGATATTAAACTCATGGATCAATAAAACCTCCTGATGAACCCTTTGGCTCTATCATACAAGGGGGGAAACGCGTCGAGGTGTAAGGTGTAAATTGTATCCCAAGATTGTGAAGCTATCAAGCACAGAGTGTCTAACCATTACCAAAAGGAACTTGTGACATTTCACATGTCTAAAATCAACTACCTCTATGAAGAAGGATATTATTTTATATGACAATCTCAAGTGGATATGTGATAAATATTTCATCTATCAAGAATCCTATTAAGGAACAAATTATGGTTACTGGACTTTTTTATTCTGTATTATCTTTGGCATATGTTTGTTGCTTTACTGAAAAAATATTTTTTCTAACAGTTCAGATGATGGCCTTGGGCTGATATTAAGTCTCTGTTCTGTAGAGAATGACCTTTGGCATTCTATAGGGTACATGGTATCTAAAATAACAGTTCGGTAGATGAGTTTGCACTATATATTGGGTGTTGGTTCTGTTAGGAATAACTTAGGGTATTCCAGGATGTGCCTTTTTTCCAAAAAGTTGTCCCTGTTTTTTCCTCTGTTCAATTGACCAGTTGAGGATGTGATTTGGATGTCGAGTAGTTGTCAAAAAAACATCAAAAAGAGTGACCAGGGATGACATTATCATAAGTGTGTTTTTAAGGTCTCAAAAACTGGATAGGGGTTGGAACTAGATATAGAGACGAAATATCTTTTTGTCTCTGCATTCAGCTCCTAAATCACTGTGTGACGGTGAGTTTAATAGATATTCATTAAAATATATATATAATGTGAATAATGGTATGAAGTATATAAATCTTTGAAAAATTGCAATTTTTCCCTCTGAGGAATTTTTTGATGAGGGGAAATAGGTATTGAATCGTGAAAGAAGGATGAATTGTATATTGCAATGTATCTACCCCCTTATTGGTTGAATCCAGCAGAGACATTGTATGTTTTTATGTCTTTGAGTCTGTTTAGCTTTTGGTATAATAAAGGAATTTTATAAAAAGTTGGGGTTTATAATATATTTTTGAGATAAAATTAACCCCTGGAATATATCAAATTGAATTTGAAAAGTTCTTCAAAGTAGACACCTTTTTCTACGATTACTGCTTTGCACACTCTTGGCATTCTCTTGATG